>NC_136266.1:45170754-45440346 GCF_964187855.1 Myxine glutinosa | reverse complement strand
TGATCTCGGGACCCTAAGATCTCAAGCCAGCCACGTTAACCGTTAAGCCAACACCAGGCTAGTTATTGTGGTTGTTGTTGCACCATGCTTTATACAGAACGTCCAATGAACTGCCGCAGTAGTTTCATGGCTTCGGTTACAATCCTGGACGGGTCGCCACTCTGCCGCAGGCATGATGCACTCCGAATATACAGACTTCGCATTTAATATGGAATTTTTTTTTTCTTGACTTGGGTTTACTTTCTTAACTCAGTATATCAATCTGGTGAGTTTCTTTTACCCTTCGTTGATGTCTTTGTTCAAGGAACCATGTCACTGATTGTCTTTCGCAGCAAGAAGTCAATAACAGGATTATATCACAGGTGGCGTGACAAAATGTAAGGACAGGTACATTTGACGATTGGCTTCACAATCAGGTATATAAGGGTTGTTGCGTTCTGTATTAGTGGAAAACAACTGCTGCATGTCTACAAAAGTTATTGCCGCTTCCTCTGGAGATGGTCCGTCAACTTGACAATGCTGTTTGTCATGGAGTGGTGGCTTTACGAAATTCTGGTATGAAACAGCGTGCTATTGCTCAGCAGTATGGCATCACTCGAGGTCAGGTGTCAAAGATCCTGAAACGAAATGCTCAGAGGGGTGTCCCTACTCCAATACCGAGGCCAGGACGTCCACGCAGAACCACAAGGAGAGATGATCGCCAGCTGCACCGGTTGGTCTACAATGGCCGTACCAAGTCAGCTAATCGGCTTAGGGCTGAGTGGCAGCAACTGACAAATGTGCCTATATCCAGAAGGCTAGTCAACCAACGACTGGTTCAAGCAGGCTATCGTGCCAGGCGTCCCCTGAGAAAGCCACGCCTGACCAGACAACACAGCCAGCGCCGATTGCAGTGGGCCAGAGAGCACCGTCAATGGCAGCCAGGACACTGGAATCACGTGACCTTCAGTGACGTCTAGATTTCTGGTCTATCGTCAAGATGGCCACGTCCGAGTGCGCAGACAAGTGCATGAAGCCCACAACGAAGATTGTATAGTGCCAAGAGTCCAAGCTGGAGGTGGTGGGCTGACTGTTTGGGCTGCTTTTCATGCAGGGGGCAAAACTGACCTGGTTGTTCTGAATGGAAACCTGAACCAGTTCAAGTACAGGGTCATTCTGGAAGAAACATTGCTTCCATTTGCTCGTGCAGCCTTTCGAGGAAACTTTGTCTTCCAAGATGACAATGCACGGCCTCATCGTGTTCGCATGATCCAACACTTTCTTGCTGACCGTGGTGTAGAGCATATGGAGTGGCCTGCCATGTCCCCGGATATGAATCCGATAGAGAACTTGTGGGCAGAATTAACGCGTCGAATCGACAACTTGGACCAGCAGCCGACCTCTGTGCGTGAATTGCAGCAGACTATTGTCACTGCATGGCAAGCGATTCCTGTCCAAACCTTGGCAAATCTCGTGAACAGCATGCCTCGACCTGTGTGTGCTCTCCTGAATGCTCGTGGGGGTTACATGAAGTACTGAACTGTAATTTTACTGTCCGTAATCCCAGTCATAATTTAGCTTTTGTTTTTGTTGAATTTTTTTTTGGCTAATGTGCAAAATAGAGGTACTTCTGGAAAACGTACAGAAATTTAATACAGTACTGTCCATGAATTGAGTTCGATATCGGTTTACATCACTTTCAAGGATCAATTTATTTGCTTCAAAATGTCAAATGTGGTTTTGTTTCTTTTAAAGGTCACATTAACAAAATCTAGAATAATTTCAACATAATTCCAATGAACTTTTGGTTCCAAGTCATCTTGAAAAGCAAGTTCACCCCCACAAAAAAAATATTCCATATTAAATGCCAAGTCTGTGTACGTATGAATATTTTTAATAATCAATTTGTTGTAAATGCGAAGTACGAATGTCATCAGTAACATAAATTATTACTTTGTCGAACTGTTGGGGGTGCAAAATTAAAGTAGGTCGCCCTAAGGTGTTTCTATTAGTCTGCCTGTGTATGCATACAAACGCGAGCACATATACTGACCGGAAAAAAAAAAAAAAAAAATGTATATAAATAAATACCCTCATCCCTTCGGGAACAGACTAGGTGTGTTTTGTCATTCTAGTCATCGTCATTGTCTCATTACTTGTTTCCAGCAATGGGAAGGATTCAGAAGCGGAGATACCAATGAAGCCGAAACTACGCTTAGAGGATGAAACGAGGCACCAAAGTCTCTGAACAAGCCACCTATCTTGAGAATATCTCTCAATGGTCCATCTACATTTATTTATGCCCCTCCTCCTTTACGAGAACTGTTTGGGGTTTTTTTGTGGGTGTGGGAGGAGGAGGTGGAATTGCCTGCACCTCTTTTTCACCGCATTCAAGCTGCTTCCATGTTAAAGCATTGCCGAAGTATTAACATGAATTATTTTGGTTATCACGTTCAAGAACACTGAAGTTTTCATTTGTACAGATCATATCCTGTAAACAAAATGCAGTAACTGTTTATCATTGGGCAGCTGGTGGAATTCAGCCATATTGCTTGTATTACATCATGTTTTTGGTGTTTTGGGAACAATCTGGAATATTTTTTTTTAATATATATATTTCTGGAGGGGCAGAGCTTTATGCAAACAGCTGTAATTTGTAAAGGTAATGTGAATAATTTTGTCTGTTCATCGAACTTTGTGTGATGTTTTTCATGTAAAGATATTCTGGGAGAGCCATACTTGAAACAACTTTGTATAGAATGGATGCCTTTGTTATGAGTTGTGGCACAGAGGTGTGTTGTGGTTTTGAAACGGTTTTGTGCAAATCTTTTGATTACTAAGAGGACCTTAAGATATAAAATGAACAAAAAGAAAAAACTTTTTTTTTATACCGCCAGTGAATTTTGGGAATTTGAGGCTATCTATTTACGTATGCAAAATTATAGATTTCGATTTCCTCCTCCCCCTTACCCTAATTACCTTATTTTCCTTTTCTCCATTTTATTCCCCTATAATTTACCCCTCCTTCCACCCCAACCTTGGTGCTTATGTTATATATGGGTGGCCTCATGAAAGTATTACAGTATATCCCAAACGAAGCATTTTCTCGCTGGTGCATCTTGTGCGTTGGTGGGGAAAGTTGGCACAAAGTTCAAATATCTCAAATTACTTGATCAGGTAGTTTGGTGTCGGATTACTTGGTGACCGATTCATGGTGCAATCCTTGGGATGTTGAGTGATCTGGTCTCTTTTTGGTAGTTCTCGCTGTTTATTGGCCTTTGCTTTCTCGGCTGTACAAAAGTGCAATTTTGTAAATTGAAAATAAAGGAATTTTTAATTTTGAACATAAAATGTTTCACTGTGTGATTTTAAAGATTTTACACGTACAGTATTTATACACTTTTCTACATGCCAGCAAGAGGCTTTAAAGTGATCACGGTGAGAGTGAAATCACTGATCTGATGAAAAGGTTTCCATTTTTTTTTTTTCGATAATTACCTCTGCCACCAAAGGTGGATGGAAGTTGTGTTTTCACCCCTTTTTGTATGTCTTGTCTGTCTGAACAGGATATCTCAAATAGTTGTGGACGGATTGACTAAATTTGGTGGACAGTTTGGTATGTGAACTGGACGAAATGATTAGATTTAGGTGAAGATCTGGATCTGAGAATGTAAGCGATTCTACACCATTGAGGGCAAAAAACGATATCAAGTTGTGAACAGATTCGGATGAAACTTTGGACGTTGTGGACGGATGAAACTTTTGACAGGTTGGGTGAGTGACAAGGACATGCGGATTAGATTTTGGTTCGGGTCATATCTGGATTCCAACCTTATCGATGGGATACAAAACGTCAACTTTTCAGCATGGCGGAGGTGAGGTGCAGTATGCTCTACCGAGTGCCGTACTAGTTTTCTGATTGGATCAATCAAAAGTTGCTCTTGCCATCAACATTTGGATGTTGGGTATACTGGTGGTATTCATGTGATTGGAATTTCATTCGTTACCATTCATCAGCCACATTACTTTCATTCAGTTGCATTTGTCAGACAAAAAAAATTTTTTTTTGTAGGAAGGTACAAAACACCAATCTTATCTAGATTAACTCAATTGGTACTTGTTTCTGAAGGACATCCTGATTACAATCACTTTCACCACCTGGATTATTTGATTTGCGTTATCCAAATAGGGTACTTTTTGGGCTTATTTCACATAATGACTGACTTATGGTCCACTTTTAATGTTTAAAAGGATTAGAACAAAGACAATCCGCATGGGGAGGATATCCTTCTTAAGGAACTGCCCCCATTGAGTGCTGAGAAAAATGGCGCCATTGTCGTGACATTGCTAGTACCCAGAGTGCCCCAGGAAGTGACATCACTTCCTCCAAAACTCGCTGTTTTTCTCATATAATGGCCCTTTGTTGTCTCAGGTATTCATCTGTGTGGCAGCTTAACTACAGGCCTTAAATACTGTTAAAAAACCCCACATTACAGTCGATATTCGATTGTGTCAAGGGTCGAGGTGTTGAGGCAAATGCACTTATCATTGTGGGGGTGTAAAGGCAAAAGGAGTGGTAGAAGATGAGGGGGGGATGGAAAAGGAATGCGTAGAATATATGTGGGATGGGGGTGTCCGTTCTGCCAGGATTTGTACATAGGATCTTCATGGACACTTGACTCATTTTTGTGGAGGGTTGCACCTGGTACATGGAGATAAAGCAGGCAATGACGACAATTTTCAGAGGTGTTTTAATAAATAAGAACTGTTCACTGTGATATGCATATACTTATAGTAAAGCTTTATCAAACATTTATAGAATAGTATGAGTAAGTACATCTTAAAACAAATAAAATTTTAACCTCATCAAGATATTCGAAATATAAATCAATGTTTACTTGGTTGATGGAACAAGTTGAAAACGTGGTTGTGCAAGGGATGTGTATTAGAAGGTTTTATATAGATTGACAAAAAAAAACCATAGCTCCCAGTTCAGGGTGGTGGGATGACCCAATTCTCTAAATATGTATGACATGGGGGCATCACATGTTCTGAAATACCCCAAATGTGGGTGAATTAACATAACTCCATAAGAACTGGTTCTTTGCTTATTCTGTAAACTTAGACCTCAAACGACCATTGTTGATAGATGCAACAAGCCGCTTTCTAAAGAAAGTGTTTACTATAATTCACAGACCAGTGTTTGTGTGTATGTGTGGTGATTGTTTGTCATGCTACTCCTACAGTTCTGGCCTGATTATATCCAGACTTGCTATGTAGGATCAGCATGATCCCAGTTAGTGTAATAGCGTTGTTTTTGTCTTTGCAAGTGCAAAGGGGGATGCCAATTCTCTATGTAAATGTGTATCGTTTAGCGCCACCTCCAGGTGGGAGAGGGTACTACAAGTTCCACCATTTACAGTACAGTATTCCTGTCCCCGTTTTCCAGATCAGTGTGGTGTTTTGAATTAAGCAGTAGGCATTTTTTTGCTTCATGCACACAACCCAAGCTTTTAAAAATTTATTTTTGGGGGCAATTGAGGGGTCAGTTAATTGCCTATACACTGCCCAGGTAAAGATTATATGTCACAAGAACGTGTTGCATGCTTTGAACAAGGTCGTCCATAGGGTTAGGGTACTCTGCTAGTCAGAGACAAATCGTTGAACAGAAACTTTTTGTGAATACAATGAGTTTATCACGACACAGCGACTCCTCACAACATAATGTATATATATTCAGGACAGTGTAGTGATAACAGCCATGGACCTCCACCAAGTGAAAATGCACATTTCTTGTGCGAAGATTTACAGGTCGAAATTGTAGTTGTCAACACCAGCTTTGGTACGCTGCAAGTAAAAAGAAATGAAAAACAATGTAAACATTAATGATGCTTTTGCTATCATTGATTTCAAATCCTTGTGTTAGCTTCGCAGATGTGGTTGGGTTAAAAGTGCAAAAGGGTCCTGAGTTCAAAGCTCTATGTCTCAAATTTTTTTTTCTTCCATAACCTGTAACAATTTTACGTGTTGGCCTCATGGTTAGGGTGGCGGGCTTGGGAGCCTAAGGTCCTGAGTTCGAATCCCATTGAATTAACGCCAGGTGGGGTTGACAGCCTGTCATCCTTCCGAGCTCGACAAAATGAGTACCAGATAACTAGTTATAGAGGCACTGCATCAGCGGCAGACGTGCCCACAGAAAAATGATGCAACCAGCATCCGGGTGGCTGCACACGAACCACCACCACTTAAACACTGTAGAACACAAATCCCCTGCTTTTCACTTTCAAAAACCTTTAGTTTAGCAGTATTTAGACAGAATATTACAGCATTTTACATCACAATTTGCTCTTTGCAGGCCCGGCCCATGTCTTTTTTCGTTTCTTCTGAAGACTGCGCAGGGTAAGGTGTTCCTTGAACTCAATAGTTGGTCTTGCCTCGATAGAGTAGCGAAACAATTGTATCGCCTGTGTGTGTGTCAATGTCTATATTTCCACTTTATTTTTTTTTTCTCTGCAACCATTTGTCCACTCGATGGAGAATATTTATTGATAACTGACATCTAGGATCACGTGGCATGGCAACCATGTTGGATTGAAGGAAAAAAATTGAAACTTGGCAGATGTCATAAAGTCCCCATGGGATATATAGGGTGATGTCGGTGAAGTGGTATTCCAGCCATAATTGGTTGAATCAAAATAAAATCCTTATCTGAAAATTCATATACAGGGTGAGTCAAAAGTAGCGGCCGATTTCTGTTTTTTCGGCTGTCAGATTCTTTTTGGGATGTCATGTTGTTAATAATCGTCTTGCAGATTATTAATTTTCTTAATTTATTTATTTTTGTTTGTTTGTTTTGCAGGTTATTGCTGAGAGTTTGGAAAGTTACTGAAGTTGTACCAAATTGAACCATGAATTACCTTTCAATGAATCAACGCATTGCGGCCGTGAAACATTACTACAAATGTAATGAACAACCAACGATGGCGGCACGCCGTTTGGCACAGGAATTCGATATTAAACCCACCCCAGGGAAGAAACATACGATTGATTGTTGAGAAATTTGAAGCAACAGGGTCGGTAGCAACTGCAAAGAAGTCCGGTCGTCCGAAAACGGCAACGAATGTAGCTAAGGGTTTCCCCCGTAATAATTTTCCCCCGAATAAATGGTTAGATAAACATGTCATTCATTTATTTATACCTTCTTGTACACTGCAATACAAATGGCAAACAAACAATCAACTGGCAGAAATATATATATATATATATATTGTTACGGTACCCGACGTCGGCCTATGGTTCCCCTTCGAGGGGGGATTAAGCCCCTCGTCTGTTACTGACCGACGTGGTCCCGGGGGTATGACGCCACGCCCGGTCGGCACTGGATAGGGTTTTAGGCCCACAAGTCCTATGACCTAAATACCAGCGCTTCCCGGTACGCGAAGGAACACCCCCCCGCTCACGGCCGCAGCGTAATGGATGTTGTGCCGAGCGAAGCGAACCACGGCGTGAGCCGTTTACCAAGACTAGACCCGATCCTGAAACGTTGGCCAAATCGTGCCACAGATATTCAATGAGGGAAAAGACAATGACACGGATGTGAAGAAGAGGAAGACGAAGGCAAAGAGGTTTGAACTACGACTATTATTTATTACTATTTACAGGACCAAAAGAAACCAAGGAAGAAGGAAAGATCATAAAATAATGACAGAAGGAATCAAGGAGACACAGTGAAATGCTAGCTTATCTACACAGGTTTAACTTATACCCCAAGACAGAACAAACAAAGACGGACTCACACGAATGGGGAATTTGCAGGCAGGAATGATTGGAAGGAGGAATGGGAAGGTTCAGCTGGGGCAGATGGTTCGGGCTTGATCCCGCACGGGACGTCGGGCTGGACCTCGACGGCCACCGATGCCACCCCAATCTGGCTCCCGCTGGGTAACGGGTCGAAGCTGCCTGGTGGAGTCAACGCTGCTGGTGGAGCCAAAACTGCTTGTGGAGCCAACTTCTTAACGGGCGCAACTCTCCGTGGGGATCCCTTCCTCTGCCTTTACCAAGCTCGTCTGGACTCTTCTTTCAAACGCAACCACCTTCGACTCCTTGCTCAAACGCAACCACCTTCGACTCCTTCCTCAACTCCTAGGCTTCCGCGCGCGCTTATATCGCCCTCGGGCAATCAAGCCGCCGGCCTCCAGGACACGCCCATTGGTGAGGTCGCCTCGGCCCTGATTGGTGGGCACGGGCTCTCTGGCTCCACCCTTGATGACGATCGGCGGGCCACGCCCTGGATTCGGCGGCTCCTCCCCCTTCTTCTCAGAGCCCACCTCGTGGCTAATGGAGTCGCGGTGAAAACCGCCCAGCAGCTGCGGCGAATGCAGTTGGCAATCGAGGCTTTGGGAATGGTGCTTTGGGAATAAAAGGGGATCTATCTATTTGAATTCGGTGCAATGGAGTGTCAATTAATGGAAGACAAAGCCTTAGCCTAATACACAGAATAAGGAAATAACTACCAACAAGCAGGGAATCTATGATTGGCTAAACGTGATTGTATATGGCCTAACTACGGGACGCCCTTTGACCTTTATACACAACAACTGGAGGAAGGAGGGTCCACAATAAAACAATTTAAAAAAACACAATTCTCATATCCACAACAATATAAACAGAAATCGGGTGCTACTTTTGATACCCTGTATTTGATCTATGACTGAAGTAAGTGAAGAATTAAATTTATGACAATCGGTCACGTGGTCCAGTGGCCATATCAGATTGAAAAGAAAAAAAGAAAAAATTGTTCCTCCAGAACTGCTTAACAGATCAATGTGAAACTTTATCCATATGATAGACCAGCCATGGATAATGTAGTTTGAATTGTTTATGCCTCTGCCGACAGAGTTGCCGGAGGCATGTTTTCAGGTTGTCCGTCCGGCTGTCTGTCCATCTGTCCGTCCGTGATAGGTTTTCGTTACCACGATAACTTGAGAATGGTTGAAGGGATCTTAGTCAAACTTGGTGCAGGTATGTATAATGAGGTAAAGATGAACTGATTAGATTTTGGGGTCATGTGCTCAAAGGCCAAAAGTCAGAGTTCATGTTAGGTAAAAACCCTGTTACCATGATAACTTGTGAACCAGTGATGGGATTCTGACCAAATTTGGTACACATGTAGAATGATGGAAAGATGAACTGATTATATTTTGGGGTCAAGAGGTCAAAGGTCAAAGGTCAAAGTCTATCATAGGTCTAACTTGAGAACGGCTGAAGTAATCTAATTCAAACTTGGTAGAGGTATGTATAATGATGTAAAGATTAACTGATTATATTTTAGGGGCAAAGTTCAAAGGTCAAAGGTCAAATTCTGTTATAGGTCTAACTTGAGAATGGCTGAAGTGATGTAATTCAAACTTGGTGAACATAAATATAATGATGTAAAGATTAACTGATTAGATGTTGGGGTCCTGAGGTCAATGGTCAAAGGTCATGTCAGGTAAGAATGTGATAACTTGTGAACAGCTGAAGGGATTTCACTTAAAACTTGGTACAGGTACACTACCGGTCAAAAGTTTTATAACACCTGAATTTTTCCAGTTTTTATTGAAATTTAAGCAATTCAAGTCAAGTGAATAACCTGAAATTGTACAAAGGTAAGCAGTAAACTGCTCGAGGTTTAAAAAAAAGTTTAGTTTCGCAAAAACTGGAAAATAATGCAAATTGCACAGTTATGTCGTAAAAAAAGGCCTTCTTCAGGGAACAAGTAATGGGTTAACAACTCACAGCTGTTCCGCAGCAATGTAAGTAAATTAAGCCTTGAAAGTTGATGCAAACAATTCCTACAGGTGTCCCAACCTCTGCTGATTACTTGATTAGAAACCCCCTGTCTGTATAAAAGCAGTATTGGAACAGACTGTTATTACACCCTCTGAAGCATTATTTGGACAATATTGCACTGCAGGAAGTAGTATATTGGAAACTGGAGGAAACTCGAGGGAGCGGAAGGACAAGATGGGGAGAGAAGGGGAAGCACACAAACACAACATTTGAGAGCAGGGAGATGTTCTGGAGGGATAGGGCTTAGGGGGAGGAGGCGTGGGAAGGGAGGTGGGGGGGGGGGGGGGTGGGAGAAGTATAAAACACAAGGATACCAAGGACTTCCAGGACAGAAGTTGGTATTTCAAAAAAGTGGATTTGGGGTGAAATTAGCGGGGGTAGAAAAGATCAAGGTTTTGGATGGGGGAAGATAAGAGATGGTGGTGAACAGCTGTTTTAAAGACCTGGAGGGAGGAGAGGGATTGAAGAGAGTGAGGGAGCTTGTTCCAGAGGCGGGAGAAAAGAGGAATGAAGGAGTGAAGGTGAGCAGAGAGTCTTGATTTTGGCAGTTTAACCATAAGAGGGTTGCAGGCAGATCTTGTGCGACCTGCAGGAATATTTGGGGGACAGAGCCCAGAGAGAGCTGGGGGGGGGGGGCAAGGCCAGAGAGGAGTCGGTAGAAGACGGAAAGACCACCAACCTGCCTGCGGTGAGTGAGTGAAAGGCCCTCGGAGTTAGCTTTATCGCGGGAGATTCCAATGATCCTGAACGCTTTGGTTTCAACCGTGAAGACGAGCTCGGTGTGAGGCAGGAGCACCAGCCCAGAGGGGAGAGCAGTATTCCATTGAGCTGCGGATGAAAGCCTTGTATGTGGTGAGGAGCTCAGGTGTGCCAAGGAAGGACTTCGCACGACGGAGGATGCCCAGTCGGCGACTGGCTTTGGAGGCCAGATTTGAAATGTGGTTTTCCCAGGAAAGATCATGGCAGATAGTGAGACCCAAAAGCTTGATTGACAGAACTTCTTGGAGAGGATTATTCAGAAAGTGGATGGGAGGGTTGTCCAGTCGGTCTTTTCGGAGAGACATCGTAAGAGTGTGAGATTTGTCAGGATTGAAAGACATGTTCCACTTGTTTGCCCAGTCTGTGATTTTGTCCAGGTCTGTAGAGAGTGAAGAGGCTGCAGACTGCCAATCTGAGGGATGAGGAATGGAGCGACAGAGAGTAGAGTCATCAGCAAAGAGATAGAGAGGATTTTCAAGAGAGTCAGAGAGATCATTGATGAAGACCAGAAAAAGCACAGGGCCCAGAACACTGCCTTGGGGAACTCAAATCTTTGGTTCATCACGCAGGGTTTTTGTACGCCGTCGAATAGGCGAAAGGATGGTTCCTCAGTGTGTCACACCAACTGTCAAACATGGAGGAGGAAGCGTGCTTGTCTGGGGCTCTTTTGCTGGATCCAGAGTCGGCGTCTTGCACATAGTGACTGGCATTCTGAACCAAAAGGGCTACCACAGCATTTTGCAGCGCCATGCAATACCCTCTGGTATATGCCTAGTCGGTCAGGGGTTCATCCTACAGCAAGATAATGACCCTAAACACACCTCCAGGCTATGTCAAAACTACCTTCGAGGAAAAGAACAAGATGGTAGGCTTCAAATCATGGAATGGCCAGCACAGTCTCCAGAGTTAAACCCCATAGAGCTGGTTTGGGATGAAATGGACAGAAGGGTGAAAGCAAAGCAACCGACAAGTGCAACACATTTGTGGGAACTTCTGCAACAGTGTTGGGAAGAACTTCCCGAACAATATTTGATTTCCATTGTAGTAAGAATGCCACGAGTGTGTTCGGCGGTTATATCTGCAAAAGGTGGCGACTTTGCTGAGTCAAAAATTTAAATTAAATTTTGTTAAACAAAATGATTCGATGATTTATTTTTTATCTCCAATTGTTTATTTGTTCTATGCTTAATCTCAGAGTACATTGAGACATTAAACTGCGTAAATTTCAATAAAAACTGGAAAAATTGAGGTGTTCTAAAACTTTTGACCGGTCGTGTATGTATCATGATGCAAACATTAACTTATTAAATTTTGGGGCCAAGAGGTCAAAGGTCAGAGGTCATGTCAGGTAAAAATGTGATAACTTGAGAACAGCTGAATGGATTTAAAGCAAACCTGGGACAAGTCGTTATTGTTTCCTCTTAATTCATTCAATTTAGCCTCAATGTGAACAAAAGTGATTGTTAAATATCCTCTAAGTGTGGTAATCTTCATCCTGATGAAGCAGCACTTGAATGGAAGGAAGGAAGGAATAATCAGTAAAGTTACGGATAATGGCAATGTATGTGACATAATACGGTGCGGCATGCATACGGGTATATGGGTCATAAAGCATTGGGTCATAATAGTAGTGTGTACAGTTAACCATGGTATTTTTGTTCAGAATGGGCACACGAGGTGAGACAATGCGCTCTTCCGAGTGCCGTTCTAGTTACCCAATGGCTCTGCGCGAGGGACGGGGCTTTGCAAACACTTCTGTGCATTGCCCATCTGTCTGGGCTGTAACGTTTTTTTACAATTTGAGCTTTTTTCATGAAATTTTAAACAATGCTTCATTATGAGAATGTGGAGAAGACTAATAATTTGGTCTAAAGTCATTGGCATATAAAATCATCAGTTTTCATCCAATTGATCTGATATTTTAAGAATTTGCATATTGATTCACCAATTAAAAGTTAAAAGCCGATTTTTTTTAGATCAAAAGGTCAAAGGTCATGGTTACATAAAATCGACAATTTTCACCCGATTGACCTGAAATTTTAATAATTTGTATATTGGGTCACTGAATTGGTTCACCAATCAAAAGTAAGAAGCCTATGGATTTGTTTTTAAATTTAAATGGTCAAAGGTCAAAGTTGTATAAATTTGTCAATTTTAATCTGATTGATTTTGAGCATTTAAACAGGGTTTGCATATTGAGTCACTGAAGCCAATTGCTTTTGAGGGCAAGAGGTCAAGGTCACCTAAAACGGTCAATTTTTTTTAAAGTTTTTTTCGTCATGATTAGCATATGGAAGAAGTGGATTACACAAACTGACGTTGCATTTTCAGATGCTTTCGACTTTATTTTATTTTACCAATGGGAAAACACCATTTTTACCAGTGTTTTTGGGAAGTTTGAATTGTTATTAATTTAAATATTATTCTTTTCAGTTGATTTTCAGTTGATCATATCATACAGGTGATGCTAAGAGAAAGCTATAAATTCATCAACTTGAATAGTCTGCAGAACAAAAGGTATTGGAAAGGTACAAATTTGTACTTGCAGCTTTCAAATACTTTTTCTGATTGTAGTTTTTAACTTTTTCATACCTCGGGACTAGAAAGCGACAAATATGTACCTTTCTATTATCTTGCCTGGTTATATTATCTCACTATATATGTACATATATAAATATATATATATATATATATTGTTACAGACACGACTTTGATGTTAAGGTGGGCCGAGCGGAATGGCCGTCGTGTCCGCACAAATTACCCGATTGTACTCGAACGTCGACGAAGCCGCGCTACGCTGGCTCAATAGGAAAGAGAAGACACCCGG
Organism: Myxine glutinosa; assembly: GCF_964187855.1. NCBI lineage: Eukaryota > Metazoa > Chordata > Myxini > Myxiniformes > Myxinidae > Myxine > Myxine glutinosa. The sequence continues at coordinate 45,426,950 of NC_136266.1, read as the reverse complement.
CTGGGTTATAATGACACAATACGACACCAGGGGTTCAGTTCTCAAGACCTCCGGAGGAGGTTATATTAAGGCGGAAGGTTAGATTACAACTACAAGAGGTACATCATAGGAAGACAGGCACTTAGACACAACCTTATATTATTCCCGACAGACCACAGAGAAACAGGACAAAAACTGACTCACACGGGGATTGATGGCAAGGAAAGCGGGTATTCGATGGCCAGCACAAGGTGCACCTTGTGCTCAGGGACAGGATGGCGCGGCCCAAAAGATGCAGGAGGTCTCTCAGCGCTCGAGGTGGCGTCTTGTCGTCTCAAGCTGGGGGCGCATCTGACGTCACGTCCGGCAAGCGGCTGCGTATATCCGGCGGGGAGTGACACGCCCTCGGCTCGTTAGCTCCGCCCAGATGGAATCGGTCCGCCCTTCTTATTGGGTGCGGGGGGGGTTTACCAGGCTCCGCCCTTGACGAGGAGCTGACAGCCAGCCCCTTCGTGGTAACCCCGTGGGGCGCATGGATAATGGCGGCTAACCGAGCCGGAGGGAGGACGCACACTCCCCGCGCGCGCCGTTGTTGTAGTTGTTGTTGTAGCTGTAGTTGTTGTTGTTGTTGTTGTAGCTGTAGTTGTTGTTGTTGTTGCTGTAGTTGTTGTTGTTGTTGTTGTAATTGTTGGGGAAGAAGATGGAAGGAGGTATGGGAAAGGTCCTAAACTCACTACTGATGCCATATAATCACATTCTGGTGCAACGAAGAGTCATAATTAATGGAGACGAGGCCTTAACTGACATAGATTAAGAATAACTAGGAAGATGTCCGAAAGTTGTCTACGTGTGGTGCGGTGGACCTGGGCACGACATTTAATGGGGGAAGAAGGGGAAGGTCGGCTCTACTGATTGTTATTTACATGCAATGGGACTAGGGAATGGGGGATCGGGGAAAGTTGGGGAGTATTGGAGAAAATAGGGGAATATTTACAAGCGGATATGGAGGCCAAATTCCATATTCGCAACATTGCACCCTTCTCTACCCTCGGGGCGTCCCGACCCGATAAATTTTTACCTACTTTAGTGTGGCACGCAATGTAGTTCCCTCTACTATTAACTCTACCCTGAGTGCGACAGTTTTACAGATATTCACAAATGAGTAAATATGTCCCCCTGCGACGTTGCACCCTTCTCCTCACAGAAACACACCCACAGGATAACCGAATCCGGAAAGAATTCGCAAACTAAACATACAGCCGGTAGGGAGCATTATTTACAAGACTACGCTGCTATTTACACTACGATCCAGGACCTGTTTTTGGAGGAACACATGCAGATGTTATGCATAGAGAGAGAGCGCGCTTGCCAACATCGATACACCAACCCACGAGTGCTCTGTGGCCGACGGCCTTTAATAACGTGCAGAGCACCCTTTCCCAGCATCAAAAGCACCACCCCACCACCAATCGGTGCAGTCACCATTGTTCAATGATTAAAAATAAATGCGACAACCCCTAACCCTGCAGGTGTCTCTTGCTCTTCGTGTGGCCTTCAGTGGTGTTAATTAACAGTGGTTCACCTTTATGGCATAGGTGCCACGTTGACCCATAGGTCCATCCCCGGGTGGTGCTTGGCCGCAAACGAACTGCGGCCCATTGTGGGTGGCCACAAACATTGCGGTCCATATGGTGTATCGATCCCGGCAGCAAACAGCGAAAGTGCAGGCCCACAACTGCGCAGCCAGCACCTCTCTCTCCTCTCTCTCTACCCCAAAGCCAGATCCTCGGAGGTGGGAGACAAAAGAAGAAACAAGTGAGTAAGGTGGTAAGGGCGCAAAAGTGCACGCAATGTAAGGTGATGCACACTGGGGGCACATGGGAACCAGGTGAGACAGGTACGTTCCTATCGTACGCCCCCCCCCCCACCAGGTAACCTACATGGCCCCTCCCTTACCCCTTACTGTATCCACACAACACAACACTACCCATAAACATCTACTTTACAAATCAACAAACATCCCTACTGTCTTCCCCGTTCCTCCCATATACCAAATTCGTCTTCTCTCCCTCCTAACCAATCAAATTTGCCATTTTCAACTCTCATCAAAATATGCCATCTCCAACTCAACATCATAATTTGCCATTACCAATTCATCATCAGTCCCTCCTAGGGAGGGAGAGATGGAATCACCCCAATGTCTCATCCACGTCGTGATGCGTCTCACAAATCCACAGCAATCTCATTTCCTGCACACAGAACAAAGAAAACACAGGTGTGGAGTCATCATCATCACCACAGGCAAGTGGCTGCGTATGGTGCGACAGGTTCATTAATCCTAACTATCTCCTAAATGACTTTAACAACTTTACACTACCCGGGGTCTCTCTCCGGCCAAATCATTGGCCCTCTTACACTATGGGTTCTAAAAACCAATTCCCATTGGCCAAACTGTGGTGCTCTTCAATTTGGGGTCTCACTCCCCCGATTCATCTCCCGGTGCCCTCGCACAATTTCTGGGCTGCGGCGTGTACCTCTCCCAGTGGGTCTACCCACCTGCACACCTCCACCACTGCAGTTGCCTCCGAGCTTACCTGCTCCTTGCCCTAACCTAACTACCTGGGGAAGGCCCTCTGGCACTCTCCCCACTCGGTGCCCTCTCTGGCACTGGGCTACCCGGGTCCATCCTCCGGATCCTCGGGCCCCATCCACAACAACTACTACCGGCTCCCAGAGCCCACCTGCGGCCTCACCTGGCCGACATCCTCACAGTGGTGGAGCGCCCAACCAACTACACACACTAACAGGCTACACGCCCAGCCATTTCCACAACACTAATGCACCCATTCACAACACCATTCTGCAACCGCACCACAAATGCCAATATCCAACCACAATTTACCTGCACCCTCTACCTAACACTTACACTACCCGCCCCGGGTGCTCGTGAAAGGGGTCCACTCTTCCCCCATCCACACCTTCGCACCATGCACACCACTCCGTACCACTCACTCCAACTCTCTCCACACACCTGTACCTGCACACCTGTGCTCTCACACCTGGTGCCACCTGCACCCTTCTCTCCCCAAGCGCATTCGCGCTGATCCACACACTCACTACTCATACACTGCTCCACACACCTGTCCAGTTGCACACCTGTGCAATCACACCTGTACAATTGCACACCTGTGCAATCACACCTGTTCAATTCTCACCTGTTCAATCCTCACACACACGGCATCATCTCAGCTAACTACTCCCCTCTGAAACTTGCGCTTCCCAGTCGTCCCTTTAAACTATTGCGCTCCCACGTCATTATCATCCACACTAATCTACCTGCGTCCCCACTACAGGTATCAGTCACTAACTAAACTTAACGTCACCTAATGTCATCTTCTAGATCCCTACACACAATATCCTAACCCACCCGGGCTAGTTTTCACTGCCATACACCCCATAAGCTATTGCTCCTTTGCCCCCCATCATGGGAAGGATGGTGGATTTGCCATCCCACCACATCGGGGGTCTCTCACTACCAATTTTGCACATCAAATTTCAACAAATCAAAAATTTGCCAATCATCTGCCAATCACTGTACCATTACCAATCATCACTCTGCCAATCCTTTGCCAATCATCAAATTTTGCTTTTCTCTAATTTTGGGTCCAAAACACTAACCTCATCACCCAGTCGACTCACTAATACCTCTCGGTGCGCCAATTCCTGTCCAAAGCCCGGCTTCGTAAAGCCAAGCAATGGATGCTGGTTGTTTTGTGCCAGCGGCTGGATACGTCCGGCACTCGGTGCAGGGAAGGAGGTTTACCCGGCCCGAGATCCCACGCACCTTCTCGGCACGGAACCATCCAATGTCCCGATCTCGACCTGCCGGAATTCCTCAACAAAAAGTGGTCGCCATGACGACTCTTTCTATCGGGCCGCCCGCTCCGCCTAGTGGAGCACGGACGTTCAAAGCGAGGCCCAGCACGGATCGCGCACGGCGGTCCTTTCGAACCCGCCGTGGCTCGGATCCCCGCTGGTTCTCGCGGCACGCGAAACCCGGCACGCACCGAGGGCCCGCTTCGGCTAAAAGTCGACCTAACCTTTAACCCGGTTACCGTCGATGCTTCACCTGCTTGCTTACACCCCGCAGCCCGTTCCTTGCTCACACATCCAGCTGTGCCCATGCTCCTCGTACCCTTCCTTACACACCCAGGTACACCCATTCCACTCACAGCCTTGGTCACACACCTGACCACTGAACACTTTGGCACACATTCGTTGCTCGCACACCTCACCAACACACCCCTTCGCGCCCCCTCCTCGGCCACCCCCCCCGTGACAATCACAGGTGTGCCCTCACTCGCACACCCAACCATGTGCCTCACCACCAATTCCAGCGTGCATTCCCACTCACGCTCTACCATTCCAGGTGTGCATCCTTCCATCCCAGGTGTACATCCTCGCTCACCTGTCACAACTAACTCACGCTCCATGTCACTCTCACTACTTTCACCTCCATTCCTGACAGCGCACTCACCCTTCCTCTTGACAGCACACTCTTTCCCCATGCACCTGTCCGTCACACACCTTTCTCGCGCACACTCTTGCGCACACTCTCCCGTCACACCCTCTGTAACACTCACCACAGGTGGACACTCTTCCTTACTTCTGACAGCGCACTCTTTCCTCATGCACCTGTCCGTCACACACCTTCCTCGCGCACACTCTCCCGTCACACCCTCTGTAACACTCACCACAGGTGTGCATTCTTCCTTGCCTTTGACAGCGCACTCTTTCCCCATGCACCTGTCCGTCACACACCTTTCTCGCGTACACTCTCCCGTTACACCCTCTGTAACACTCACCACAGGTGGACACTCTTCCTTACTTCTGACAGCGCACTCTTTCCTCATGCACCTGTCCGTCACACACCTTTCTCGCGCACACTCTCCCATTACACCCTCTGTAACACTCACCACACCACGCTTCCATGTGCTCCCTCGCACACGCGCTACGACCGACTCACTCTCGCCAGCACCCTCACTCCTTGGCACGCACTTTTTCCTCACACACCCCAGAGTCGGACTTTCTCGCACACCTCCTCTTTCGCACACCAGACCTGTCGCACACTTCACCAACGGCCTCTCACGAACACCCGGGTCTATCTCGACCCCCAAGCCTCTTAAATCACCTGGCGCATCATACGCACGACCATATTGGTCACCACTTACACCGGGTCCTCTTCCTCTTCGCTTCTCCTCCATCACCTGCGAATCCCTCATCCGGTTAATGAGCACATCATCACGATCCAAACACAGACTTTGGACCAATTCTTTTATCTCCTCTTTTATCTCTTTCTTATCCCCTCTCCGTCGCTTCTTAATTTCGCTCATCCCTTCTTCCACTTCTTCTAATTTGTGCTTCACCTCTTTTATTCCCCGGTACGTCTCCTCAAGCTCATCCTCTAAGGCTACCTTGACCGTTTCCAGGTGCGTCCTCACCTGCCGGTCCTTCGTCTCCATTACCTCTATCACCTCGTCCAACCTCGTTGTCAGTCCCTCACGTACCATCTGACATTGCCTCTGTGTCGCTATCAAGTCGTTTTTAATTTCTTTTTGTGTCGCCTTTAAACCTCCTAATACCGCAGTGTTCCTTTGAACCTGCTCCACTAACTCCGTCTGTCCCACCGTCAGCTGCTCCACCTCCTGCGTCAGGTCCTCTATGCCCCCTTGTAACTTTACAGTCCCCTTTCTCACCTCCTTCTCCATGTGCTCCTTACAGTGCCTCACCTCCTCGCGCACTCCTCCGACCTCCTCACTCACTCCTCTTCTGATCTCCTCTCCCATCACTTGCATCTCCTGCCCAGATGCCACCCTCATCTGCTCCATTTCCTCCCTGTGAGCATCCAGTTTGGTTTCTACCCCCATTCTGACCCCCTCTATCTGCTGCTCCATTTGTTTAACTTCCCTTTCCGCTTGGTCCCTCATGTCCCTCAATTTGCCTTCCATACTGTTTTCTAACCCCTCTAACCCATTTTTCACTCCCTCTATCTGATTCTCCTGGGCAGCCATTCTATTTTCTACCCCCTCTAACCCATGTTTCACCTCTTTTATCCCGTTGTCTAACCCCTCAAAATTATTGTCTAACTTCCCAATTTTCTTGTCTAACTCCTCAAAATTATTGTCTAACTTCCCAATTTTCTTGTCTAACTCCTCAAAATTATTGTCTAACTTCTCACCGGTACCCCTCATTTGGCCCTCTAATCGCCCACTATCAACCCTCATTTGCTCACCCAATCGCTCAATCTGGCTTCCCATACTCATCTGTACAGCTGCCTGTAGCTGCGCAATGAGGGCCTGCATGTCAATCGGCTGCATGTTAAAGCCCGCTGATACAGCCGGCTCGGCTACCGCACGCTCGTGCGAGGCGCCTTTTTGCGCGCCCGCTACTTCGTGCGTGACGGCGCTATTTTGCGAACCTGCCGCCCTCACTGCTTCGCTCTCCTCTTGTCCCTCAATTTGGTCCTGGGTCGACCCTACCTCACTCTCCTTTACCGGACCCCAGCCGTCTTGATCCGCCATAGCGCGACTTGCAAAATTCGAGTTTCGTAAAACAAAACAAATTTCGGTCGCTCCAAATTTTGACCAAATTTTTTTTTTCCTCTATTCGTTTTTTTTTTTCAAAATTTGGTCGGGCCTCGAATCCCACTCCTGACACCAATTGTTACAGACACGACTTTGATGTTAAGGTGGGCCGAGCGGAATGGCCGTCGTGTCCGCACAAATTACCCGATTGTACTCGAACGTCGACGAAGCCGCGCTACGCTGGCTCAATAGGAAAGAGAAGACACCCGGCTGGGTTATAATGACACAATACGACACCAGGGGTTCAGTTCTCAAGACCTCCGGAGGAGGTTATATTAAGGCGGAAGGTTAGATTACAACTACAAGAGGTACATCATAGGAAGACAGGCACTTAGACACAACCTTATATTATTCCCGACAGACCACAGAGAAACAGGACAAAAACTGACTCACACGGGGATTGATGGCAAGGAAAGCGGGTATTCGATGGCCAGCACAAGGTGCACCTTGTGCTCAGGGACAGGATGGCGCGGCCCAAAAGATGCAGGAGGTCTCTCAGCGCTCGAGGTGGCGTCTTGTCGTCTCAAGCTGGGGGCGCATCTGACGTCACGTCCGGCAAGCGGCTGCGTATATCCGGCGGGGAGTGACACGCCCTCGGCTCGTTAGCTCCGCCCAGATGGAATCGGTCCGCCCTTCTTATTGGGTGCGGGGGGGGGTTTACCAGGCTCCGCCCTTGACGAGGAGCTGACAGCCAGCCCCTTCGTGGTAACCCCGTGGGGCGCATGGATAATGGCGGCTAACCGAGCCGGAGGGAGGACGCACACTCCCCGCGCGCGCCGTTGTTGTAGTTGTTGTTGTAGCTGTAGTTGTTGTTGTTGTTGTTGTAGCTGTAGTTGTTGTTGTTGTTGCTGTAGTTGTTGTTGTTGTTGTTGTAATTGTTGGGGAAGAAGATGGAAGGAGGTATGGGAAAGGTCCTAAACTCACTACTGATGCCATATAATCACATTCTGGTGCAACGAAGAGTCATAATTAATGGAGACGAGGCCTTAACTGACATAGATTAAGAATAACTAGGAAGATGTCCGAAAGTTGTCTACGTGTGGTGCGGTGGACCTGGGCACGACATTTAATGGGGGAAGAAGGGGAAGGTCGGCTCTACTGATTGTTATTTACATGCAATGGGACTAGGGAATGGGGGATCGGGGAAAGTTGGGGAGTATTGGAGAAAATAGGGGAATATTTACAAGCGGATATGGAGGCCAAATTCCATATTCGCAACAATATATATATATATACATACAGGTATATATATGTTGTTGCGGATCGCCCGAAGCCCGTTCCCGTTACAAAGGGGGGATTAAACCCCTTTCCCCCCCCCCACCCCCCCGGGTCTTCGTGTCCACGAGGCCGAATCACCACTTCCGGAGCAAGCGTGAAAAAGGGTATCGGGTCAACATCGCACGTACCTTTAACCCACCCTGCTACAAAAGCGGGGACCGAACCCCACACAAGGCACGCTTAATCGAGTACGCCCGAGCGGTATGCGTATCACGTGACTCGTGCCGTTACTTTTATGGAACCCGATTCGAGCGGTTCTAGTCGTACCATGCGAGGCCAATCAATGGAAGGGACGGGAACGGTCAAATAAGAGGAATAACGCCATTTATTATTTATGTACAATGATTCACAGAAGGAAAGGGGACACAGAGCAGAAGCTTAATCAATCTTAACATATCCAGACACAGGGCCCACTCACGCACACGGGGAGAAGAAAAGAAGAAGTCCGCGCACCAAACGCGCTTTGCCGTCAGTCGCTCCAGGGCAGCTCACCCTGCGTGGCTCTCTGGCGGTCACGGCACATATGCAGGCGAAGGCAGGCAGGAGGAGATCGCGCGTCTGTGGCCCGGCATGGGTCGTCCTCTCAAGCGCACGATTAATACAGTGCAGAGTGCAGGGCACAGGGCACGGGGCAAGTTCGTGTACAATCACGATAACCAACAATTCAATGCACTCGTTCTGTGGCGCGTTCTCAAGCTCAACTCAACTCCACTCACTCTCACAGGGGTTCCGACTCAACTGAACTGACGTGCAAGTCATCTGAGGTGGGGGGGGGGGGGGCTCGGAGCAGGGTTTTATGGTCCGCCCCGGCCTTATTCGAATGTTCCAAGCCCCACCTCCCGTTGCCGTGGTTAGCCACTCCCCTCGAGCTCTGATTGGTGGCTCATGCTTACCGCCACCCCCCCCCCCCCCCTGCAGCGCCTCCCTTCGGCCTCACCAGACTTGTTCAGGCCTGCCACGTGGCATGCTTGCGCCAAAAGACCACCCTACTCATGGGCCTGCTCAATGCAAAACTAACACAGGAAAGGACTACGCTTACATTCACGAAGAAATAACTAAACTATCGCGAGGCTTCATGTTGTGGTGCGTCTACCTACGAGGGGGATTATCCTTTATTCCAAAACCGTAACAATATATACGCAAGTATATATATATATATATATATATATATATATATATATATATATATATATATATATATATATATATATATATATATATATATATATATATATATATATAGCAATACCCCGGCCTACGTCATTAATTGGTTCCATAAGCCGTGACGTAACTCGGTTTTTGACGTAAACCGGGCGTAATGCCTTAAAAATGCCTTAAAATGAAGACGTAGCTTCGGAAAATGAAAAGCGCTTTTTCAGTGACATATGCGAGAATACGTTCCCTATCATGAATGATGATCGATACCGTCGACCGTGGCAGCCCTAAGTCATGCGCTATCACCGACACTTTTTCACCTTTTTCATACCTTTTAATCAGATTTAACTTATCTTCCATCATAACTACATTACGCTTGGAAACACCAGCACTATCCTTCTTAGGACCCATGGCTAACACAGACACAGTAAAGGAATAATCACAAAAATAACAGCGGAAGGCAAAGCAAGCACGCGACCACAGCACAGGACAAAATGCATATGGCGTCGCCTTTGTTTTGAATGAGAACCAGCAGCTACGCGTACGTATACTGTACTTACATTTTAAAATATTTTTAATGTGCTTTTTATTGTATTTTAACTTGTTTTTTAGCTTCTTTTATTGTTAATTTTTATGTACTATTTTATTTATTTTAAATATATTTTTAAGGAAAAATTAATTTTTTTCACGTCCTCCTATTATGATGTAGGAGTGACGGAAAGTCGCACATAATGACGTTCGCTGAACTGAAATTTACTCTAGATGAGTGGCATAAAGTCGGATTTGACGTAGGTCGAAATGGCGTAAAACGGGGTATTGCTGCATATATATATATATATATATATATATATATATATATATATATATATATACATACACAAATATATATTTTTAGCTTACTCCAAGCTCGGGGTACACATACAATTCTCTGTGGGGGGGGGGGGGGGGGGGGGTGGGGGTAACATATCTGGTTGTTCTGCTTTTGTTTTCCTTGTGTAGCCCCCACCTCGAGTGGCCTTCTGGTTTTGTGGCCGGCAATATCCCATTAAAAAATAGTAATAATTCCAAAAAGGAAAAGTATATACACATTTGGTTATCTCTATATTCACGTAAATGCTTTGCCTACCTTGTGAGACTTTTTACAGCAACAGCAGCAGCAGCAGCCTCTCAAGCACATGGGCAAAATAATCAGAAGGAGCACAGTTCCTGCAAACAAACACCACCGGTAATCGATTATGGGTTAGTTTAATTCATATTTCTGAATCAAATACATTTATTTTCTTGTCAATCAGTTGCCACCACTGTGATGTCAATTATATAGATATGACAAATGCTGACAAATTAGATATAGATATGTCAACTATAAAATACAAACTGCTGTTTGCATGAGTTAGAGTAAACTTTTACTCTGCATCTCCTGCCTTAAAATGCGGAAACTCCCAGCACTCAAAATGGTCGAGCTGAGACCTTCACTGGGGAGTTGTGGCCTGTTCTAAGGATGAGATGCCTGGTGTCACCACTGTTATAACTTGAAGATATAGCATAATCATGAAACAAATGTCATGGATCAGAGGAGATGAAGGAGAACAAAATATTTACAGTTTAAAGCAGACTCAACTTCTATCGTGACAACAAGCAGCAATGTTGCTTGTGTTAGGGAATTTATATTCTGAAACATTATTCAGCTGGGGCCAAGTGAAGTGTGGTCGAGGCCGTTTATTCCTAGTATAAAGTCTGGTGTTGGCTTCACGGTTAAGATGGCTTGCTTGAGATTTTATAAGATCCTGAGTTTGAGCCCCTTTCATATTATTGAATTAATACCAGGTGAGTCGATTCAGCAAAATGAGTACAACATGACTGGTTATAGAGAGGCATTGCAACAGTGGCAACAGTGCCCTGAGAGAATGATGCAACCAGCAGCCACAGGCTGCACACAAACCTCCATTCCTGGTAGGTGAAACACCCTGCAACTCATGCCTGCAGAAAACGGATTTTTTGGAACGGTGGCCGCATTTCCACCAATCATCACATAACCTTGTCTTAAAAACATATCCATGGGGAGGCGCATTTGTTGAAAGTTTAGTATCAATTGCTCAAGTGGTTGCAGAGAAAAAAACTAATTTTAAAATGAATAAAAGTGAAAAAGTGAGAGCTTCGGCTGATGTTCCACAATATAGTCAAGGATGCTTGTCGATGCCGATTACTAGTATCTTATACATAAAGCTCATTCTAACCACTGACTCACTCACTGACTGACTGATATTAATGTTCGGTACCTTCCTGGTGTCATAGAAAGCTGAAATTTGGTGTGGCGATGGATATTAAAGCCAATGCACCAGGAAAATCCATAGAACCGTCGGAAAGCATCAGTAAATGTAAAATTTGAAGTAAAAAAAAACAACCCTAGTGCATTGTGCATTGGCCTCGTCCTGGAGGTGGGGTTGCTATCTTTATAAAAAACTCTCTTCCTCACTCGCCCTCCACTGCCCTCTCTCCACCTCACCCCCAGGAATACCTTTGGCTACGGCTTCCCCTTCGCTCCCACCTTTTGTTCATATGTGTGTTGTACCGTCCACCAAACAGCGATGACTCCATCTACATCTCACTGTCTGATAATATGGACCAACTTCTATCTACCCATCCCAACTCTCTCTTCCTCATATGTGGTGATTTCAATTGTCACCATGCCAGTTGGCTGGGTGTGGGTTCCTCTCTCACCAGTCATGGCACCTCAGCAAAGGACTTCTGCGACTCACTGGGACTGACACAATCTGTCAATTTCCCGACCCGGATCTCAGTCAACGGAGCATCTTCTCTTCTGGATTTGGTTATGACAAACTTCCCTGAAAATGTCTGCTGCTCTTCTTCTGCTCCAATCGGCTCATCTGATCATGTGCTTGTCAAAGTGGACATCTCTCTGACCATTCTCAGAGAGCCTCCTCAGCGTCGACGAGTCTGGCATTTCACTCAGGCCAACTGGCACGGTCTTCAAGCAGCCATCAATCATCTGGACTGGTCTCCCATCTCTACCGCCTCTGACATCAACTCATCCTGGGAATTCTTTCAAAGTAAATTGCTCTCTCTCATGCACAGATTTATACCATCTCGTCTTCAGTTGTCATACCCTTCCTCCCGTCCATGGTACACGGAATCTTGTGGTGAGGCTGTTTTTTTTTTGTTTTTTTTTGGAACGGTTGCCCTGAAACAACTTGCTTTCGTCTCCTGGAAAGCAAATCCAACGGAAGGAAATCTCATTTCCTTTCACAAAGCCCGAAACAAGTGTGTGTCCACCCTCAGGAGAGCCAGGAAACAATATCTCACCATTCTCAAGACCGAACTCTCTTATCTGTCTCCCTCTTCCAAATCCTGATGGCGTCTGGTCAAATCTGTTTCTGGTGTTTGTTCCCCCTCCATCCCCTCCCTCACCTCAAACGGCTTAACGGCTTACTCCGCATGTGAAAAAGCTGAATGCCTCAACTCTGTGTTTGCCTCTAAATCTTGTGTCCCAAACCCATCCCTCTCTGTACCCACCATACCCAGTCATACCCAGCTGCTCCTGGACTCTGTGTCCTTTCCTCCTGACAAGGTGGAAAAGTTTCTGTCAACCCTCGACTCTGATTCTGCAACTGGTCCTGACAGCATCAGCCCACGGGTCCTAAAATCATGTTCTTCTGCTCTTTCACTCCCTCTTTCTGTTCTCTTCACCCTCTCTTTTGCTCAAGGTCATCTGCCATCTGCTTGGAAATCAGCCAACATCACCGCTTTGCACAAAAAAGGTGCAAAAACAGATCCCAGCAACTACAGACCAATCAGCCTTCTCCCAATTATCAGCAAAGTCATGGAATCCATCATTGCTTCAGATATGAAATCTTTCCTCTTCTCCAATGGCTTGATCTCTGATCATCAATTTGGTTTCAGACCAGGTCACTCTACTCTGGACATGCTGCTTCTGCTTTCTCAACAATGGATGGAGGTCCTCAACGCCAAACAGGAAATTAGAGCTGTCTCCCTTGACATTTCACGTGCCTTCGATACAGTCTGGCACCCTGCTCTGCTCACCAAACTCTCCTCCTTTGGTATCCATGGAAATCTCCACGCATGGCTGGCGGACTTCCTCTCTGGTCGTAGTCAACGTGTGGCCCTGAATGGGTTTCTCTCATCTCCTCTTCCTGTTCAGGCTGGAGTTCCCCAAGGTAGTGTTCTGGGCCCTGTGCTTTTTCTGGTCTTCATCAATGATCTCTCTGACTCTCTTGAAAATCCTCTCTATCTCTTTGCTGACGACTCTACTCTCTGTCGCTCCATACCTCATCCCTCAGATCGGCAGTCTGCAGCCTCCTCACTCTCTGCAGACCTGGATAAAATCACAGACTGGTCAAACAAGTGGAACATGTCTTTCAATCCTGACAAATCTCACACTCTTACAATGTCTCTCCGAAAGGACCGACTGGACAACCCTCCCATCTACTTTCTCAACAATCCTCTCCAAGAAGTTCTGTCGCTCAAGCTTTTGGGTCTCACTATCTGCCATGATCTTTCTTGGGAAAACCACATTTCCAAGCTGGCCTCCAAAGCCAGTCGCCGACTGGGCATCCTCCGTCGTGCGAAGTCCTTCCTTGGCACACCTGAGCTCCTCACCACATACAAGGCTTTCATCCGCAGCTCAATGGAATACTGTTCCCCCCCTCTGGGCTGGTGCTCCTGCCTCACACCTTGCTCGGCTTCACGCTGTTGAGGCCAAAGCTTTCAGAATCATTGTAATCTCCTGTGATGTAGGCAACACCGAGGGCCTTTCACTCACTCACCGCAGGCAGGTTGGTGGTCTTTCTGTCTTCTACCGACTCCTCTCCGGCCTTGCTCCCCCAGCTCTCTCTGTGCTCTGTCCCCCCAATATTCCTTCAGGTCGCACAAGATCTGCCTGCAACCCTCTTATGGTTAAACTGCCAAAGTCTAGGCTCTCTGCTCCCCTTTTCTCCCGCCTCTGGAACAAACTCCCCCACTCCCTTCAATCCCACTCCTCCCTCCAGGTCTTTAAAACAGTTGTTCACCACCATCTCTTATCTTCCCCCATCGAAAACCTTGATCTTTTCTACCCCCGGTAATTCACCCCAGAGTCCTTGCAGTGTTCATATATTTTATTCCTCTCCCACCTCCCCCCAAGTCCTCCCGATGTCCCTGCTCTCAAATGTTGTGTTTGTGTCCTTCCCCCTCTTCCCCCTCTCTTTTGTGTCCTTCCCCCTCTCTCCCCATCTTGTCTGCCGCTCCCCTTGTTTTTTGTGTTTTGTGTGTCGGTTTGTCTTTTTGTGTGATTAATGTTAGCTCTTTCACGAGCCTCGATCTTGTATACAAAAAAAAAAACAAAAAAAAAAAACAACAACCCATAAACGCGTCCATGAAAAAAATTGAAAAATAAAACTCAATCGATATCTACCAGGAGGTCGGTGATGCTTGCCTATAATCAGAAAGCTTCTATTTATTATGTGCCTATGTCTGAAGCACGGTTTGTTATTGCTTGCAATGTGTAAACATACTACACGAGCATTATATATTGTTGCGAATATGGAATTTGGCCTCCATATCCGCTTGTAAATATTCCCCTATTTTCTCCAATACTCCCCAACTTTCCCCGATCCCCCATTCCCTAGTCCCATTGCATGTAAATAACAATCAGTAGAGCCGACCTTCCCCTTATTCCCCCATTAAATGTCGTGCCCAGGTCCACCGCACCACAGGTAGACAACTTTCGGACATCTTCCTAGTTATTCTTATTCTATGTCAGTTAAGGCCTCGTCTCCATTAATTATGACTCTTCGTTGCACCAGAATGTGATTATATGGCATCAGTAGTGAGTTTAGGACCTTTCCCATACCTCCTCCCATCTTCTTCCCCAAACAACAACAATAACAACAATTACAACAACAACAGAGGAGATGGCGGCGGAGCGGGGGAGGATGCGTCCTCACACCGGCTCGATTAGCTCCAGACCATGCGCTCCACGGGGTTACCCCGAAGGGGCTGGCTGTCAGCTCCTCGTCAGGGGCGGAGCCAGTAACCCCCCCCGCACGCACCCAATGAGAAGCAACGTGCCGATTCCACGAGGCGGAGCTAACGAGCCGAGGGCGTGTCACTCCCCGCCGGATATACGCGGCCCCGCGCCGGATGTGACGTCAGATGCGCCTCAGCTTGGAGAAAGAACGTCGCCTTCCGAGCGCTGTGACCTCCCTGCATCTCTGGACCGGACCGAGTCGATTCTGCTTTGAGCCAAGAGTGCACCTTGAGCCATCGATACCCGCTGTCCTTTTCATCAACCCCCGTGTGAGTCAGCCTTGTCCCGTTTGTCTGTCGTCTGTCCGGGGTTAATATAAGAGTGTGTCTAAGTGCCTGTCTTTCTGTGATTATAACTCTAGCCCCTGTAATCTGACCTTTCCGTACGAATATAATCTCCTCCGGAGGTCTTGAGAACTGAACCCTTGGTGTCGTATTGTGTTATTGTAATCCAGCCGGGTGTCTTCTTTTTCTTATTGAGCCAGCGTAGCGCGACTTCGTCAACGTCGAGTATAGTCGGGTAATTTGTGCGGACACGACGGCCATTCCGCTCGGCCCACCTTAACATCAAAGTCGTGTCTGTAACAATTGGTGTCGAGGAGTGGAATTCGAACCCGGGACTAAATTAGTTAGGCCCAAATTTTGGGAGGGAAAATCGATTCGGAGCGCGTTTCCCGCGCGAAATTATAACGGCGAAATTTCAATTTGTTTTACGAAAATAAAAAATAAAAACCGAATTTTGAAAGTCGCGCTATGGCGGATCAAGACAGCTGGGGTCCGGTAAAGGAGAGTGAAGCAGGGTCGGTCCAGGACCAAATTGAGGGACAAGAGGAGAGCGAAGCAGTGAGGGCGGCAGGTTCGCAAAATAGCGCCGTCACGCACGAAGTAGCGGGCGCGCAAAAAGGCGCCTCGCACGAGCGCGCGGTAGCCGAGCCGGCTGTATCAGCGGGCTTTAACATGCAGCCGTTTGACATGCAGCAGTTCATGGCACGGTTTAGCGAATACATGGCAGAGTCGAAGAGCGACAACGAAAAAAGAGCCAGGGAAATGGAGAAAATGGAAAACAGAATGGGGGAGCGACTAGGGAATCAAATCGGGGGGTTAGACAAGAAATTTGGGAAGTTAGACAATAATTTTGAGGAGTTAGACAAGAAATTTGGGAAGTTAGACAATAATTTTGAGGAGTTAGACAAGAAATTTGGGAAGTTAGACAATAATTTTGAGGAGTTAGACAAGAAATTTGGGAAGTTAGACAATAATTTTGAGGAGTTAGACAAGAAATTTGGGAAGTTAGACAATAATTTTGAGGGGTTAGACAACGGGATAAAAGAGGTGAGACATGGGTTAACGGGGGTGGAAAACAGAATGGCCGCTCAAGAGAATCAAATAGAGGGAGTGAAAACTGGGTTAGAGGGGTTAGAAAACAGTATGGAAGGCAAATTGAGGGACATGAGGGACCAAGCGGAAAGGGAAGTTAAACAAATGGAGCAGCAGATAGAGGGGGTCAGAATGGGGGTAGAAACCAAACTGGATGCTCACAGGGAGGAAATGGAGCAGATGAGGGTGGCATCTGGGCAGGAGATGCAAGTGATGGGAGAGGAGATCAGAAGAGGAGTGAGTGAGGAGGTCGGAGGAGTGCGCGAGGAGGTGAGGCACTGTAAGGAGCACATGGAAAAGGAGGTGAGAAAGGGGACTGTAAAGTTACAAGGGGGCATAGAGGACCTGACGCAAGAGGTGGAGCAGCTGACGGTGGGACAGACGGAGTTAGTGGAGCAGGTTCAAAGGAACACTGCGGTATTAGGAGGTTTAAAAGCGACACAAAACGACATAAAAAACGACTTGATAGCGACGAAGAGGGAATGTCAGATGGTACGTGAGGGACTGACAACGAGGTTGGACGAGGTGATAGAGGTAATGGAGACGAAGGACCGGCAGGTGAGGACGCACCTGGAAACGGTCAAGGTAGCCTTGGAGGACGAGCTTGAGGAGACGTACCGGGGAATAAAAGAGGTGAAACACAAATTAGAAGAAGTGGAAGAAGGGATGAGCGAAATTAAGAAGCGACGGAGAGGGGATAACAAAGAGATAAAAGAGGAGATAAAAGAATTGGTCCAGAGTCTGTGTTCGGATCGTGATGATGTGCTCATTAACCGGATGAGGGATTCGCAGGTGATGGAGCAGAAGCGAAGAGGAAGAGGACCCGGTGTAAGTGGTGACCAATATGGTCGTGCGTATGATGCGCCAGGTGATTTAAGAGGCTTGGGGGTCGAGATAGACCCGGGTGTTCGTGAGAGGCCGTTGGTGAAGTGTGCGACAGGTCTGGTGTGCGAAAATGGAGGTGTGCGAGAAAGTCCGACTCTGGGGTGTGTGAGGAAAAAGTGCGTGCCAAGGAGTGAGGGTGCTGGCGAGAGTGAGTCGGTCATAGCGCGTGTGCGAGGGGGCACATGGAAGCGCGGTGTGGTGAGTGTTACAGAGGGTGTGACGGGAGAGTGTGCGCAAGAGTGTGCGCGAGAAAGGTGTGTGACGGACAGGTGCATGAGGAAAGAGTGCGCTGTCAGAAGTAAGGAAGAGTGTCCACCTGTGGTGAGTGTTACAGAGGGTGTAACGGGAGAGTGTGCGCGAGAAAGGTGTGTGACGGACAGGTGCATGAGGAAAGAGTGCGCTGTCAGAAGTAAGGAAGAGTGTCCACCTGTGGTGAGTGTTACAGAGGGTGTAACGGGAGAGTGTGCGCGAGAAAGGTGTGTGACGGACAGGTGCATGAGGAAAGAGTGCGCTGTCAGAAGTAAGGAAGAGTGTCCACCTGTGGTGAGTGTTACAGAGGGTGTAACGGGAGAGTGTGCGCGAGAAAGGTGTGTGACGGACAGGTGCATGGGGAAAGAGTGTGCTGTCAAGAGTAAGGGTGAGTGCGTTGTCACGAGTGGAGGTGAAAGTAGTGAGAGTGACATGGAGCGTGAGTTAGTTGTGACAGGTGAGCGAGGATGTACACCTGGGATGGAAGGATGCACACCTGGAATGGTAGAGCGTGAGTGGGAATGCACGCTGGAGTTGGTGGTGAGGCACGTGGTTGGGTGTGCGAATGAGAGCACACCTGTGATTGTCACAGAGGAGGTGACCGAGGAGGGGGCGCGAAGCGGTGTATTGGTGAGGTGTGCGACCAACGAATGTGTGCCAAAGTGTTCGGTGGTCAGGTGTGTGACCAAGGCTGTGAGTGGAATGGGTGTACCTGGGTGCGTAAGGAAAGGTAGCATGGGCACGGCTGGATGTGTGAGCAAGGAACGGGCTGCGGGGTGTAAGCGTCCAGGTGAAGCATCGACGTTAGATGGGGTAGAGTTGAGAACGACTTATAGCCGAATCGGGCCCTCGGTGCGTGCTGGGCCTCGCTTTGAACGGCCGCGTCCGTGCTCCACTAGGGGGAGCGGGCAGCCCGATAGGAAGGGTCGTTATGGCGACCACGTTTTGTTGAGACGTGCCGGCAGGTCGAGATCGGGACATTGGATGGCTCCGCGCCGAGGTGATGCGTGGGATCTCGGCCCGGGTAAGCCCCCGTCCCTGCACCGAGTGCCGGACGTATCCAGCCGCTGGCACAAAACAACCAGCATCCATTGCTTGGCTTTACGAAGCCGGGCTTTGGACAGGAATTGGCGCACCGAGAGGTATTAGTGAGTCGACTGGGTGATGAGGTTAGTGTTTTGGACCCAAAATTAGAGAAAAACAAAATTTGATGATTGGCAAAGGATTGGCAGTAGTGATTGGCAGATGATGGGCAGTGATTGGCCAAATTTTTGATTTGTTGAAATTTGATGTGCAAAATTGGTAGTGAGAGACCCCCGACGTGGTGGGATGGCATCCCTGCCACCCTTTCCCATGTGGGGGGCAAAGGAGCAATAGCTTATGGGGTGTATGGCAGTGAAAACTAGCCCGGGTGGGTTAGGATATTGTGTGTAGGGATCTAGAGAAGATGACCTTAGGTAACGTTAAGTTTAGTTAGTGACTGATACCTGTAGTGGGGACGCAGGTAGATTAGTGTGGATGATAATGACGTGGGAGCGCAATAGTTTAAAGGGACGACTGGGAAGCGCAAGTTTCAGAAGGGAGTAGTTAGCTGAGATGATGCCGTGTTTGTGAGAATTTAACAGGTGTGATTGCACAGGTGTGCAACTGGACAGGTGTGTGGAGCAGTGTATGAGTAGTGAGTGTGTGGATCAGCGCGAATGCGCTTGGGGAGAGAAGGGTGCAGGTGGCACCAGGTGTGAGAGCACAGGGGTGCAGGTACAGGTGTGTGGAGAGAGTTGGAGTGAGTGGTACGGAGTGGTGTGCATGGTGCGAAGGTGTGGAGGGGGGAAGAGTGGACCCCTTTCACGAGTACCCGGGGCGGGTAGTGTAAGTGTTAGGTAGAGGGTACAGGTAAATTGTGGTTGGATATTGGCATTTGTGGTGCGGTGGCAGAATGGTGTTGTGGATGGGTGCATTAGTGTTGTGGAAATGGCTGGGCGTGTAGCCTGTTAGTGTGTGTAGTTGGTTGGGCACTCCACCACTGTGAGGATGTCGGCCAGGTGAGGCCGCAGGTGGGCTCTGGGAGCCGGTAGAGTTGTGGATGGGGCCCGAGGATCCGGAGGATGGACCCGGGTAGCCCAGTGCCAGAGAGGGCACCGAGTGGGGAGAGTGCCAGAGGGCCTTCCCCAGGTAGTTAGGTTAGGGCAAGGAGCAGGTAAGCTCGGAGGCAACTGCAGTGGTGGAGGTGTGCAGGTGGGTAGACCCACTGGGAGAGGTACACGCCACGGCCCAGAAATTGTGCGAGGGCACCGGGAGATGAATCGGGGGAGTGAGACCCCAAATTGAAAAGCACCACAGGTTGGCCAATGGGAATTGGTTTTTAGAACCCATAGAGTAAGAGGGCCAATGGTTTGGCCGGAGAAAGACCCCGGGTAGTGTAAAGTTGTTAAAGTCATTTAGGAAATAGTTAGGATGGAAGAACCTGTCGCACCATACGCAGCCACTTACCTGTGGTGATGATGATGACTCCACACCTGTGTTTTCTTTGTTTGTGTTGCAGAAATGAGAATTGCTGTTGGATTTGTGAGACGCATCACGACGTGGATGAGACATTGGGGTGATTCCATCTCTCCCTCCCTAGGAGGGACTGATGATGAATTGGTGATGGCAAATTTTGATGTTGAGTTGGAGATGGCAAATTTGATTGGTTAGGAGGGAGAGAAGACGAATTTGGTATATGGGAGGAACGGGGAAGACAGTAGGGATGTTGGTTGATTTGTAAAGTAGATGTTTATGGGTAGTGTTGTGTTGTGTGGATACAGTAAGGGGTAAGGGAGGGGCCATGTAGGTTACCTGGTGGGGGGGGGGGCGTACGATAGGAACGTACCTGTCTCACCTGGTTCCCATGTGCCCCCAGTGTGCATCACCTTACATTGCGTGCACTTTTGCGCCCTTACCACCTTACTCACTTGTTTCTTCTTTTGTCTCCCACCTCCGAGGATCTGGCTTTGGGGTGGAGAGAGAGGAGAGAGAGGTGCTGGCTACGCAGTTGTGGGCCTGCACTTTCGCTGTTCGCTGCCTGGATCGGTACACCATATGGACCGCAATGTTTGTGGCCACCCACAATGGACCGCAGTTCGTTTGCGGCCAAGCACCACCCGGGGATGGACCTATGGGTCAACGTGGCACCTATGCCATAAAGGTGAACCACTGTTAATTAACACCACCAAGTGCACCACAAGAAGAGCAAGAGACACCTGCAGGGTTAGGGGTTGTCGAATTTATTTTTATTCCAATGAACAATGGTGACTGCACCGATTGGTGGTGGGGTGGTGCTTTTGATGCTGGGAAAGGGTGCTCTGCACGTTATTAAAGGCCGTCGGCCACAGAGCACTCGTGGGTTGGTGTATCGATGCTGGCAAGCGCGCTCTCTCTATGCATAACATCTGCATGTGTTCCTCCAAAGACAGGTCCTGGATCGTAGTGTAGATATCAGCGTAATCTTGTAAATAATGCTCCCTACCGGCTGTATGTGTAGTTTGAGAATTCTTTCCGGATTCGGTTATCCTGTGGGTGTGTTTCTGTGAGGAGAAGGGTGCAACGTCGCAGGGGGACATATTTACTCATTTGTGAATATCTGTAAAACTGTCGCACTCAGGGTAGAGTTAATAGTAGAGGGAACTACATTGCGTGCCACACTAAAGTAGGTAAAAATTTATCGGGTCGGGACGCCCCGAGGGTAGAGAAGGGTGCAATGTTGCGAATATGGAATTTGGCCTCCATATCCGCTTGTAAATATTCCCCTATTTTCTCCAATACTCCCCAACTTTCCCCGATCCCCCATTCCCTCGTCCCATTGCATGTAAATAACAATCAGTAGAGCCGACCTTCCCCTTATTCCCCCATTAAATGTCGTGCCCAGGTCCACCGCACCACAGGTAGACAACTTTCGGACATCTTCCTAGTTATTCTTATTCTATGTCAGTTAAGGCCTCGTCTCCATTAATTATGACTCTTCGTTGCACCAGAATGTGATTATATGGCATCAGTAGTGAGTTTAGGACCTTTCCCATACCTCCTCCCATCTTCTTCCCCAAACAACAACAATAACAACAATTACAACAACAACAGAGGAGATGGCGGCGGAGCGGGGGAGGATGCGTCCTCACACCGGCTCGATTAGCTCCAGACCATGCGCTCCACGGGGTTACCCCGAAGGGGCTGGCTGTCAGCTCCTCGTCAGGGGCGGAGCCAGTAACCCCCCCCGCACGCACCCAATGAGAAGCAACGTGCCGATTCCACGAGGCGGAGCTAACGAGCCGAGGGCGTGTCACTCCCCGCCGGATATACGCGGCCCCGCGCCGGATGTGACGTCAGATGCGCCTCAGCTTGGAGAAAGAACGTCGCCTTCCGAGCGCTGTGACCTCCCTGCATCTC
Organism: Myxine glutinosa; assembly: GCF_964187855.1. Taxonomy (NCBI): domain Eukaryota; kingdom Metazoa; phylum Chordata; class Myxini; order Myxiniformes; family Myxinidae; genus Myxine; species Myxine glutinosa. The sequence continues at coordinate 45,404,922 of NC_136266.1, read as the reverse complement.
TGGACCGGACCGAGTCGATTCTGCTTTGAGCCAAGAGTGCACCTTGAGCCATCGATACCCGCTGTCCTTTTCATCAACCCCCGTGTGAGTCAGCCTTGTCCCGTTTGTCTGTCGTCTGTCCGGGGTTAATATAAGAGTGTGTCTAAGTGCCTGTCTTTCTGTGATTATAACTCTAGCCCCTGTAATCTGACCTTTCCGTACGAATATAATCTCCTCCGGAGGTCTTGAGAACTGAACCCTTGGTGTCGTATTGTGTTATTGTAATCCAGCCGGGTGTCTTCTTTTTCTTATTGAGCCAGCGTAGCGCGACTTCGTCAACGTCGAGTATAGTCGGGTAATTTGTGCGGACACGACGGCCATTCCGCTCGGCCCACCTTAACATCAAAGTCGTGTCTGTAACAATATGCATTACCCGAGAAAAAAAAACTATGAAAGTCTTTTAAGCATATTTTGTGTTTGCTTATATTATCAAATTTTCTTGTCATCCACCATGTAAAACACAATGTCAGTTTGTATGTTTGAACAGATGTCTGTCCCCCTTCATAAGGCTAGGATTTAGAGGCCAATCTTTTAACACGAATGTGTGTTCACTATGGTCTATTTTTGAGGATAAAACTAACTCGAAAAACATTTTTCCATAAAAGAGTAATTATGTCTCTTCTATTGGAATTGTAGACAGTGGTTTGCAAACTGAGCCTCAAGGGCGGTGTACAAAAGCGTTTTTCAAAATAACAATAAATACAAGGCGCAGGGAGGTGAAATTTGCTGCACATGATGTGTAACGCGCGCACAGTGAAACGAGTGTTCATTTACGTCCATAGGATGTCTATTAAATAAAAAAGATATGAGCAAACCTGACATTAGGCCGAGGCTTCAGACATTGGCACGCTCACGAGGCTGCACCATAAAAAAAACTGTTGCAACCCGTCATTTTGACGGCTTTTTACTAGTTATTATATAAATTTCATGGAGGAAAAGCATGTATATATTGCCAAGAATTAGCCTAGTCAAAAAATCTGAAAATGTGCCTTTATAGAATGATTGAGGCATTTTTGAGTAAAAGCAAACAAACCACTTTTTCTGGGGTAGTTTTTCATGCTGAATATGAATCTGTTGTTTGCCAAGCCCAAAAATGCGTAATTAGGTCACTAATCAAGGTCAAAGGTCAATGAGTGCAAAATTCAATTTTTTTGAAAAAATGCTTTATTTTACATCCCCTATCTGTACATTTCAATTATTTTACAATATTTTGTCTAGTAAGGTTGCTAAAGCTTTTCAAAATCTTATTTTTAAAGGAAAACGTGAGGACACATCTATGCTCATTTGCCTTTATCTCTGTAAGGGGCGACAATTAGTTTTTGCGTAATTTGCTTGCAGTTTAACCTCTAAATGCACAATGGGGCAGAGTTTTTATGCTCCTATTGATGGTCTAGAGATAGATTTTATAAAGACAGAATCTAAATGTCACCGGTAAACAACATAGGTCAAAGGTCAATGAGTGCGAAAGTCTTGCAATGACGTAACAGTTACTTGCACTTGAAACCATCCCTTTCACTCAACAGTGAAAGTGGCTTCATCTTTCTGACCCCAATGCATTTGCCATGTTTGTCAAATCATTTCCATTCAGACAGAGCAGGGTGTTCTTCAATAGACCCTTAATGATGAAGAATGAATCTAATAGCCTAGCATAAGCCATCTAGTTCGTACCCTAGGCATCAGGCATTAAACATTTCAGGAGTACAGGTAAGGGTCTTTTTAAGATTGTTAAAAAATGAAATATAAAATCAAATGAAAGTAAAGGAATGCATTCTTCTTTGGTGAGATACATGTACATACAAATGTGTAATGTATGCTTGACATCTCACATCATAGGCAGGCCTACATACATGTACATTTACCTAACAGTAGCAAAAAGACAGGCAGGGCATGGGCATTGACGATGAGTGCCTAATGCATCTACCACTAATGAATTAGTGATATCGGTTAGATGTTTTGTCTTGAAGAAGCTTTACTTTGTGTCTTTGAGAATAAGATTAAAACCCGGGCCAACACTGCCTGCGCTTATTCGATCATTTAAAGGCTGTTGCAGTATATCATACAACGTTGTAGTTTTCATGGTCAGAACATGCGTGCCTGGTGCTTAGTTTGGTTTCTGTTTCTCCCCTCAGGCCAACCATGGAACCTATTGCCAGCCTCAAGCGACAGCGTGAGGATGTGTCGTTTGAACTTTGTATCATTTGTCAGGGAACTAGCCAGGTCAAAGATACGATTTTCAACCAGACAAACCAGGGTATTGCTGCCATCAGAGAGGCGACCGAGCTCCGATGCAAACTTAGACACTATGAATTTCGATCAGCCGTGGACAGGCTTTCGACTCTCTTTGCAGAGCCTCCAGAAAGTCTCCCCAAACTTAAATGGCATAAGCTATGTTACTCTGCATACACACACAAGGGGAAAATAAATGCTAAGCTAGCCAAGGAACAATCGAAAAACGAAAAAGATCCTGAAAGAAAGAGTGTTTCGGCTGAAGCATGTCCGTTTTTACGCAGTAGTACTACTAAGATGAACTGGACATTGTGTATGTTCTGCCAGAACTTTGACAAGAAGCAGAAGACAAGTCGTGTCACAACCTTCAAAATGAGTAATGAATTTACGGAAAAAGCTAAATTTGTATATAACATCTTAGTCCGTACTGCAAATGAGAATGATTTAATCTCAGCTGAGGCATGTTACCATGTTAACTGTCTTAGTAAATTCTTTAGGGATGTCAAAAGGGCGGAAACTGAAAGCAAATCAGCAGACATGGCGATATCATGGTTGTGTCAAGAGCTGCGTCACTCTGCTGAGAAAGTGCACGTATTTGAACTATCTGCAGTGTTCGAGAGGTACAAAGAGTTAGCCAGTGAGTGCGACGGCACAATTCCTACATCGTATCTTAGTAGACTGGGGACTTTTAAAGAAACTTTGTCGAATTGCATTGGGGACATTTATGAATTTCTTGTGCTAAAAAATTTGGCGCCTTCAGAGAAACAAACTTTGCTTCTTCCACGACATTTCAGTCACATACCTCTTTCAGAAATGGTGTGCGGTCAGAACAGTGCAGACTATATTCCCATATTTAGACAACAGGATGATCATTTTCTGTCTTTAGTGCACGTTGCTCTGCAACTCCGCAGTGATATCATGTCACATCCTGCATTCGAAGGTTGCGATGTAAGCGAAAAAGCAGAGTTGGCAAGTGTACCACCATCTGTACTCATGTTTGTGAATATCTTGCTTGGAGGCCAAAGTAGTGTCGATGCTGAGTTTGACGAAAGTGAGATGTCTGAAACTGGTTGGGTGAAGAAGACAAGGGTCCTTAGCATTGGACAAGACATGGTCTATGGTGTATGTGGAGACAAGAAGGCACCGCCTAAACACGTTGGAATGGGTATGACGCTGCACCAGTCAACTCGATCAAAGAAATTAGTTGAGCTATTCCATAATACTGGGCACATAATCAGCTATAACCGGGTTCTTAGGTATGACACTGCCATGGCTGAAAACACTCTGAAAGCGCTTGATCAAGAAACTGGGGCAGTTGTTACCAGCAACCTGGTTTCGGGACGATTTGTGCATTTTTCTGGCGACAATATTGACATCAATGACTCTACCCTAGATGGCAAAAATACATTTCACGCTACTCAGTTAGCTGCCTGGCAGAGGGGGCCATCTGCTGAAAGCGGTCTTGGAGACATCAAACCATCCAATACGTCAACGTTGGATATACCAACAGCAGTTGAAAAGATCCAACAACAGCAGTTTCCGACACCATCAAAGAAGGTCACAGAAGATGCTGAAAAGTTCATTTGCCATATCTACAAGGAACCATCTGAGAACTGTAATCAAGCCCGCATTAAACTGTTCAACAAATGCCATGCAACGGAGACCCTACCTCCATCTAGTGATGCAGCAAAGTTCCACATAGAGCGTGCAAACTACCAAAGTTTCATTTGGAGAGAGGCCAGTAATCCAATGACAGATCTGCCACCGCCGACTGATTGTGGATGGAAACTCGTTGATGACAAGTTGTCACCGGTTCTTACAACTTTACCGTCAATTCCAAAGGGATGCCGAGAACTTACTCAGTGTGGTTGCAAGAAAGGTTGCAGTTCTGATAGTTGCTCTTGTCGGAAGTGGGGGAAACAGTTCTGCACTGAGGCCTGCAAGTGCAATGCCAGTGAAACACCATGTCGAAACAGGCCAAAGTAGGGGGGGGGGGGGTCAGAGCTTACACAGTTAAGCTAATTGGCATTCCCCTGGATGGCTCCTCCTTCCAGCCAATCAGTCTGACAGACTGCAATTGATTCAGGATTAATTAAGAATACATGTGATAATGATCAACTGCCTGCACTCCAAACATGTTTGCCATGAAGTGCATTTTGCGCCTTGTGCCATGTAAGTGCACTTTGCGCCTTGTGACCGTTAGCCTTAATTAAGTGGCTAATTAGTCAAATATTGACATTTAGTGTAGAAAACAATCTTGCTATTATATAGGACTCAGGTAAACCACTTCACTGATGGTATTTAAGGCAACAATTCAAGTGAATTAAAACAGTATGTCAAAAAACGAAAAGTTGCTTCATTACGGATATATTCACAAAAATCTGATTTTTTCCCTTCACAATTCCCTTTACTTTCATAATTGTGAAAAGCTGTAGTAACCTTACCAGAGAAAATACTGTAAAATAATTGAAATGTACAGATAGGTGATGTAAAATAAAACATTTTTTCAAAAATTTTGAATTTTGCACTCATTGACCTTTGACCTTGATTAGTGACCTAATTACGCATTTTTGGGCTTGGCAAACAACAGATTCGTATTCAGCACGAAAAACTACCCCAGAAAAAGTGGTTTGCTTGCTTTTACTCAAAAATGCCTCATGAATTCACGTTTCCCAGAAATTTGACTAGACTAAATACAAAAAGATCCAATTATGATGCAGTGCACAGACCGTTGCGATTGGGAGGGGGTTTGGAGGGAGGGGGGGGGGGGGGGAGTTGAGAAAGTTACATGTCGAGTTTGGACCAATTCACGACCCTCCCCAATCAATCTCCAAATTTACACTTTAGTCTGATGATTATTTATTTCAGTGATTATGGGAGGAAATGTCTCATAAGTACAGTGCACTTAACCATTCTGGCTATATATTTTTTATGGGACAAGTTCACCCACCTCTTGCCTTCAAAATTCTGGATATTCCTCTGCAATGCACAAATGTACATCTAGTGCAGTGGTCCCAAACTTTTTTAGTTCACGACTCCAAATTTGAAATCACCTTCACGCGACCAAATGGTACCGTGTGCCAGCACCTACAGTAAAAATAGGACCACGGGTCCTGAAGCTCATCTGGATCAGGAGCAACAGTCACTCAAACCCCCCCACAACACCCCAGAGCCTGATATTTTTAATGCCGGGAATAAAGTTTGGTACATCACGGGTGATGAAGGTCGTGGTCAAGTTTCATCAAAATTGTGTGCGTAGTTTCGGGGAAGAGAGCAAATACCAATTTTGGGGGGTTAACCCCCAGCCACTGTAAACTCCCTTAATGAGCGCAGATTTTGATGCGGTCAATTCACCGTCGTTAGGCATCACACATGAAGTTTGTGGCAAAGTTTCATCAAAATCGTGTGTTTGGTTCTAGCGATAATGACTGAAGTGTTTATAGACTCACTCACTGATTTACTGACATAACTACGACCACAGCTCGATCGCATAAGCTCACCAGACTAAAGTCCAGTTGAGCTACAAATGGTCAGTTGACCTAAGCTAAAAACTGTCTTTTTCTCATCTCGTTTACAGCAAACATTTTTTTCCAAACCAATGTGTATTATTACCTTGTGGCTTGGCCTTGATATAGGCCACTAACACGAAAAACCGATCACATTGTGATACAAGCATGGAACCAGGCAGTGACGTTCTCTACTAAATACTATGTACAACCACTCGATTAGTCAACTAGAAATTCAACATGGCGGCCATTGTTTTCAAAATGGCCTCCAAAATTGTTAAAATGTGCCACAAACTTTTTAATATCGAATTTAGGATGTACAATGAATGATCGTTTTGAGGCAACTTTTCCCCGCTAGAGCGGGGTTAGCCTTGCGGGCCCCATGACAATCATGGTTCCTTGTTCGAGGCAATGTTTTTATGGCCGGATGCCCTTCCTGACGCCAACCCTTGGTCGCCTCTTACGATGCGCAGGGATACGGTGTACCTATTCTAAACCGGGGTACGGTAGTACGATAGTATCAATTCAAAATCACAGAACTGCATATTATCCATAAGAGGTCGTTAAAATTTTCAAATAATCTTAAATTAGGTGAATTCTAAAATTTTAACTATACCTGTTATCGATAATAACTAATAAATAGTTCTTTGATTTTGCATTGATACTATCGTACATCCTAAATTCAATATAAAAATGTTTGTGGCACATTTTAGCAATTTTGGTGGCCATTTTGAAAAAAAAAATTGGCAGCTTGATGAATTACGAGTTGGCTGATCGACTGGATTTAAAGAGTGTCTATATAAGAATGTCACTAATAATATCATTAATGGATGTTACCTGCCGAGCTAGAAAGCTTCAAACTCCCCCTTGGGTTGTTGTCCATAATCCTGACCGAAGTTAACCTGCCTTTTCTCATCTCGTTTTCAGTAAATAACTTTTCCAAACCAACGTATTACCTTCCAAACAATTATGTTCCTACAATGCTTTCTTAATTTTTTGAACAACAAATGGGCCTAAAGCATCTGCTCAACTTTCATTTGATTTATCAACAGTATTGCATAAAACATGGGATTTTCTTGATTCAATGATCATATCCATTGACATACCCACAAAGATGACAAACACTGCCAGTGTGACAGCATCCCATGTGTTCTGCACAGGATTAAAGGATGTGTACTTTCCCAGAGCCATTTGCTGAAGATAGGATAAATCGTTCGTGGACATGGTTTCCAAATGTCTGGGATGCTGGTCGATGCCTCGTGTGGTCGTTCAGCTGCAACAAACACAAAGAAAGAGAATTGCAAAATTAAATCATATTGTCTTGTGCTTATGAATTTACAATTGATATGAGTCAGGAGAATGAAGGGAGCATATTGGGACATTTGAACGAGTTGGAGAGAGTTTTTGAAATTGCTTATGTAAAATGTAAATGGCTCCAAATGAGTCTCCAATACTTTCCAGACTTGTGCCGCACAACAAATCGAAGGAAACCAACTACCACATTCTCTTAAATCTCATTCTTCCCTCCAGGTCTTGAAGACAGGTGTTCAACTCCATCTCGGATCAACACCCATACAAGACCGTAAATCTTTTCTAACCCCGTAGACCCCAACCATAACCCCTCCCTCACCTTCCCCTCCACCACCCTCCTCCCCCACCCAAGCCAAGCCAACATCCTACCAGGTTTAAGTTTTTCCTTCCTGAGAGTTTGCTTATGTATCCGTCTTATCCACCCGTGTGTGTCCTCCACGGCCTCGTTCTTACCTGCATTCCTGATTTCTCCAAGTCTTCCTCTCTTTTGTCCCTCTGGTTACTTACTCCTCAGTCACATTTGCTCTACGGCTAGGATACGGCGACCGTACCCCCCCCTAAATTGACAGAAACGTGCGGCGGCCGCAGAGTTTCTGAGGTGGCCTCAGGGTGGCCCTAGGGCGTATGGCTATCTTTTACAGGCCGTAGGGGTCGCCGTGGAATTATAGCGCGGAGTTATAACTTTTTTCATTTCTAGGTCGGCCGTAGCAATTCGACAAGCCGTAGCCATGACAACTGTAAGTGCTGTTATACATATGAAAAAGAACTGGTATATATATACCCACTCGTTACCGTCCGTCTAGCCCCACGTTCGCCTTAGGGCCCCCCTGCAGTCGCCTTGCGGGCACCTTGAGGCTACCTTGCGTCTGCCTTGAAAATTCTATGGCCACCGCAGGGACGCCCTAAGGTCACCGTGCGACATCAAATCAAAGACCGTACGGCACCCCCACGTTTTCGGTCTCCACAGTTTCTAAATACCCCGTGCGGCTACCCGAAAAATAAAAACATATGTGACTGCTACATTGTGTGACCGTGGAAATACTGCGGCCGCCCTATAATTGCTAGTGGCCGTAGATTTTTTAGACCCTACGGCCGCCGAGCCAAATGTGACTGAAGCATTACTGTCCATGGTGTGTTCCTCCCGCCCCCCTGTCTTTAACCTTTTCCTTTTGTTATATCAGATCCTGATCTATTCTATGTTCTAGCAGTCTCGTTCCTCCACGAGCCTCGACTTTCTGCACAAAAAATAAAACAAGTACAGATACATTCAAAGTACACCGCCCCCATGTGAAATAAATAAATAAATAACATATCCTCCAGCGCACGTCATTTCCGGGGCAACTTAAGCTCTGGACGATGCCGCAGTGCAGCACATAGAGACGCTAATGGAAGGGAGAGGTGTATAATAATTAATTGATTAATTGCATAATTAAAATAAACAAATTATAATCGTAAAATAATTAATTTCTTAATCAATTGGCTAATATCATACCGAAACCACCAGTTTTCATCCAAAGCTGTAACTTTTTGAAAATTAATTAAATAACTTATTAATCGAATTTTTAAAAATTGATTAATTGATTGATCAATAAATCAAAAATACCCTTTACAGCCAAATCACTTGGTCATTCTCGTGTCCAAATATCAGCTTCCTAGCTCAAAAAGTGCCTGATATATTGCCCAGATGGGAAAGAAAATAAATAAGTACTCAATAAATCGATAATAATTACGTAATTAATAAATTAATTGTTGAATCAAAAAATAAAAAATACCGTTTTTGCCAAAGCGCGTGCTCTCACTATTGTGCCCAAATTTCAGCTTCGTACCTTAAAGGATGGCTGACATATCGCCCGGACAAAGATGAAAAGAAGAAAACAGGAAAAGAAGAAAACAAGAAAACAAAAAAGAGCAATCAGATATTGCAGACCCTCGCCAGGACGTGTTTTTAGTGGTTTTAAAGTCTTTTGTGTGAAAACAAATATGGCGGCCGAACCACTTGACCGATGACGTCATCTTTTTTTTTCTCCACCAATTTATCTCTAAATGATGCTCAATAAATTTCATCTTAATCGGATAAAGTTTTGCACTTGTCGAACTATGACGTCATAATAGAGCCACCGACGACATTAACATTTGTTATTCCACGTGCCAGACGGTTTAGAGACGAATGTGCATACATCTAGGCCATGCTGTCAGCCCTCATAATAAGAGAGGGAAGAAAGGAGAGTTCGTGAAGAACTTGAATCCCGTGTCTTTGCGAACGCGAATGGCATCTGCGTCACAAAACTTGTTTTTCAACTTGGTGGTGTCATCCATTAAAGCCTTAACACAATAAAATGAAACTACCGATTTACTTTTGTCTTTGGAGTAAATGATAACTTTACACATCGTTCATGGAGTTATTCAAACTTTATCAAAATAACAAAACATCCAGTAAGCTTATAAGGGTTGTGCTTGGGATGTCAGCACGCGTGCACACACACACACACACACACACACACACACACACACACACACACACACACACACACACACACACACACACACAAAATATATACAAACACACACACAAACACAGACACACACACATACAAACACGCACACACACACACACACACACACACACACACACACACACACACACACATATACAAACACGCACACACACACAGACACACACACACACATATACAAACACACACATAAACACACACACACACACACACATATACAAACACACACACACACATATACAAACACACATATACAAACACACACACACAAACACAGACACAGACACACACATATACAAACACACACACACACACACACACACACACACACACATACAAACACACACACATACAAACACACACATATACAAACACACACACACACACACACACACACACACAAATACACACACACACACACACACAACATATACAAACACACACACACACACACACACATACAAATACACACACACACACACACACACACACACACACACACACACACACATACAAATACACACACACACACACACACACACACACATAAACACACACACATAAACCCACACACACACACACAACCAAACAGACATACACACCATACCAGAGTACACACATGACTGACTGCACGTAAACATACTGCACTCTCGGTTTCCAAGAGGCCATAATCTGGAAACATTTCGTACAAACGAAGAGTAATAATAAAGAAAACTGAAACGACATTTGAAAACAACTCTCAACTGAGTTTTCATACTTACAAAGGGAAACACAACGTTCGGAAGTTACTCTGGTCTGAAGGAGGAAGGCAGTATTGCTTTGAGTAGGTGTGTATACATTTACCCTTTGGTATTCGCTAGGGCGGGACAAGATGACTATTCGAGATCACATGACCACGCAAGGTTTGCGGCCCATTCTGGGTATTTTGTCTGTGTCCACGTATATGGCTGTAAACCCCAAATACAATGATCAATGATCTCTTCGTTACCTGAAATTTAAGAAGGAATTCTAAATTGGGATATAAACTTCTTGGCTTTGGGATTATAGCTTGAGGGTTTTTTCAGGAAATTCCACAAACGGAATATGATCAGCATTTTTCAAATAATTTCAAATATTAATCTACGATATAAGAGAGATGTCTGTCTGTGTGTGTGTCTGTCTGTCTGCCTGTCTGTGTGTGTCTGTGTGTGTGTCTGTCTGTCTGCCTGTATGTGTGTGTCTGTGTGTGTCTGTCTGTCTGTCTGCGTGTCGCCATTTTTCTCAGAGATGGCTGAACGGATCTTCGTCAAACTTTCAGAGGTTCATCAGTGAGTGCCTGGGAGTGTTTTAGGCCAAAAATAATAATAATAATAATAATAAAAAAATTAAAAAACGATCGTTTTTTTGGAGTTAAAAAAAAGAAATCGCTCGAAAGAGCCGAAGCCTTTTTAAATTAATGACAGGTATATACAAGTACACATTCGCATAAATAAATACAAAACAATCACCAGACATTTGAATACAAATAAATCAAATAATTCCGGAAGTGTACGAAGTTGGTAGTATGGCTTCTTCTTCTTCCTGATCTGCATCACACTTAACTCAGAAACGTGATGAACGCCACATTCACCCCATTCACCCACCAGCATATATGTGAACCCCATTCCTCTCCTGCCTCCCCTTCCCCTTTCCCCCTCTCCCCCTTTCCCCTTCCCTCCCTCCCCCTCCCCATCCTCCCCCTCCCCCTCCACTCCCCTTCCCCCTCTCCCCCACCCCCTCCCCCATCCCTGCCCCTTCCTCCCCTCCCCTCCCCTTCCCCCTCCCTCCCCCTCTCCCCCATTCCCCTTCCCCCCACTCCTCCCCTCCCCCCTCCCATCCTCTTCTCCCCCTCCCTCCCTCTCCCCCCCTTCCTTCCCCCTCCACCCCACTCCCCCCTCCCATCCCCTCCCTCCCCTCCTCCCCGCCCGGCAACACCTTGTACTTCTGTTAGTATTACATAATTAAAATGTCGAAATGTACTTTGTATTATGTAATAGCAGGGTCCCTACCCTTTGGGGGGTTGGTTAATCGTTCAAAAAGCATCGTCTGGGTTTTGCAAGAACACTGTTGATGTTTGCATGGAGTACACCTAAAAGGATACATTCCAAGAGAGACTACCCCCCACCTCGAGTGGCCTTGTAGGCTTTGTGGCTGACAAAATCCCATTAAAATTGTAGGGTCTCATCTCAAAAGGGGCTAAAAGGGAATATATGGTCTAAAGCTCTGAATGGTTATGGGTCCAAGCTATCTAGCATGTCTGAAATAACATGTTGATGTCTGAAGTAAGGGGTCTAATTCGTATTAAGGTCGAAGTGGTCTAAAGGGATTCAAAGGACTTAATGGGTGTAAAGGGTCTCTCTTGGTGGTATTAGAGGGTCTAAAGGGTCTTGGGGAGTCTTCGTGGTCTTGGGTCTCTTTATTATTTTATTTTATTTTTGTATACAAGATCGAGGCTCGTGTAAGAGCTAACAATGATCACAAAAAGACAAACTCACACATAAAACATATAAAGTCTGAACGGTCTTTTGAGTCTTCGAGGTCTTGGTGGTCCAGGAGGTCTTAAGGGTCTTAGTAGTGTAATAATGTTGCTTCTGGGACACCTCCGTTTAACATGGGAAATCCCTATCTAATGTCATTTACCCCCTTGTCTTTTTCAAAAATCATAAACACCTCTATTTCTCCCACCCTCATCTTTATGAACCTTTTGTCTGTAGTACCTATCCTTAATGTTGTTCATTAGACCACTCAAACACTACAAATATTTGTTTTCTCTTATAGACCTATCTCCTTCTTCTACATATCATCTGGCAGATTAATCTTTGACCCACTCAAACATTGACCCATTCACTTCCATATTAATTCTTTCCCTCCCTCATTGCCCCTAAACACCTATATTTCTCTCACCCTGTTCTTTACGAACCTTCTAACCTTTTGACATGTTATCCTTATTCATTAGACCACTTAAACACCTGTGATCCTTCTGACCTCATGGACCTTTTAACCTTTTACTCTTAATATCATCTGGTGAATATAACCCACTCAAACAACGACCCTACAAATATTTGTTTATGCGTGGGAAATAATTTAATTCTCCTACAACTCTCTTCACCATCTAATATATTAACAAAAAATATGTTTGAGTTTGGTTCTTTATTAAGATATTTTAACTGAGCTAAGATAAAATGGTAAACCTCCCTCAATGTTCTTGCTTGAGCGCCTCCAGTGCCACATACCATTTTTAAATTAAAGTATATATTTTCCTGACAACCATCAAAGTTTTCCGTCCACTCAAAAATATTTCCATCTTTTTTACCCAATTCACCGGTATTTAAATTAATTCTCTTATTTGTTTTGTGAACTTTTTTACCAGTTGCCTTTTCAATTATACCTATTTGATATTTTTCACATTCATTATGTTTTCCATTTATATACCAAGGTTGATTACACCTCCACTCTTTAGTCTGGTTGATACTTGGTTCTATCATTTATATAATAGTAAAAAAGGCGGCGGTAGCCCGTTAAAATCCCCAACCCCCCCCCTTTTTAACTTATCACTTATATATATCTTATCACTTATATATATCTTATCACTTATGTATATCTTATCACTTATATATATCTTATCACTTATATATATATCTTATCACTTATATACTTATATAACCATAAGGGAGACTATCAATTCCATTTTCTAAAATAAACCTCTTATCATCAAAAGCCCCCAATGCTTTCTTATTTATCTCTTCTGAATATAATTGATGTTTATAACTTCTTATTCCATTAATCTTTCTAAACTCTTCTTTCTTTGTTGTTAAACAGTTATAATAATCCTTAAAGTTTATTGTTTCTTTAATAACATTTTTCTTTACACCTTTTAACTTCTTATCAGTCTTTTCAACGTTATTCACAATGTATTTATAAGCATAAGCCTTTGACCTCAATCCCACAAATTCACTCATAACATTTCCTCCTAATTCATCCTTGAACTTTCCAATCACCTTTTTATTTTTAGAAGAGAACAACTCACTCTCTGGACTGTAATTACTCGTGTCATAGATATTAATGTCTCTTTTCATGTCTGAATAAACATCGTTGGTATTAATTTTCAAAATAAAACTATCTGTATCCATATAAAGTAGATTAACATCATTTTGATATTTCTTCCTCAAGTTATTATAAAAGTAATCATACATTAATGACTTTGATAAATCAAGAATTGTTGTTCCAATATAAATAGGTTTGTTCATTTCAATACTCTCTTTAATCAAATGGATCGCACAAAAGTTCTCAGTAAAGACCTCAGCTCGAGTAAAACTCGGTCTATTAATTAATTTTGATGCTTGTTCCCAAGATGTTGATAGTCTGATATTTTGTCTTTTCCTCACATTCTCCATAGTCTTACCAAAGACCGCATTATTCATCAATTTATAAAAGTCTTTCTCAAAATCTGTTTTTGACTCTGTTTTTCTTTGTGTATTAAAATCAATGTACCCCTTTAACCAATGACTTTGATTGAACTTTAGAACCCTATGGATCTTCTCTACTCTTAGACCTTTTGATAAATATTGTCGCAAATTTCTTTGGTGTAGAACATAATTTTTCTTGTTATATAATGTAGTAAGTAATTTTTCTGTTGATTCACCTATATCAAACGATCGTTGATAATCACTCAACCATTCTTTCTTTGGACTTGCTTTCTCACAAGCAAATGGGAGATCTTTGTGTAGGTTATGGAGTTCCTCTGGATATTTTAAATCAATTTCAAAATAATAACCAACTTTTTCTTCATCCAATTCTTTTTGTGTAGAGATACATACATCTTGTAAAACGTTTTTGTAGTCTTTTTCCTTTACCCATCTAAGTTTTCCATAAGGAAGAGCCTGAGACATTGCCCAGCCATACAGGTTGTTCGCGTCATAGTACATCAAGTAAGAACTCTCTTTCGTTGGATCATAATTTGGAAGATATTTGTTATTTGCTTTTGCGTATCTACTCGAGCAGACTTGTGAAATTCCACCTCTTTTTGCCTTTTCAATCATCAAAAGCATATCAACATCGGTTATCAAATCCAAATCTTGTTTTGTCATTTTCAACATCGCACTCCAGGCCAATCCAGGTGCTGTGTAGTAGTGAGCAGGATCCAATCCATATCCAGTGCGACAAACAGATCTAAAGGCTTCAAATACATCGGCCAATAAAAGCACATCAGTTTTGAGATACAAATCGTGATACTCGCCAAGATTCTTGATGTTATATTTTTCCCAAACATTTTGTGCGTGTACATAATCTTTATCAGATATATGACTATTATTTAATTTGTTATAGAAATTTTCTTTTGAAGGAAGTTGTGTTTCATTGAATCTCTCAAATGAGTCCATATAGTCATAGGGGTAAATTCCCTTTTGTGTTAGAAAATCTTTATCTAAAAAATACTCTGAAAGACATGGAAACTCTTTTAGATTTTGAACCAAGTTAACCAATGGACTTGCCATGAATTTAAATGTATCAAGAAATCTGATATGAGTAATAGGAGATGTGTGAATTGTTTTTGTGAATGAAATGTATTTCTGATCCGTGTTTGGAATTGCTGAGATACTTCCAGAAGTCTTTGAGAGTTCCTTGATAAATAGATGTGTATCATAATGAGCGTTGTTATGAAGAAAGACAGGAATGAAAGAGGGGAGTTGATAATTAATATTACAACTTTGATGAGCCGGACCTCTATATTTACCAGTGAGATGACAATGGTCTCTAACCTTTAGACCTTTACCAATTTTCTCCTCACAAATATGACAGACATTGTTTTTTATAAATTCCCTTTTTTCTTTACTTGTTAAGGACATTGGTTTATTGGTTTCTCTCATTATCTTGGTTAATCGAACACAGTCTTTTTCTAGTCGTTTCACAAACTCCTCTGGGGTATTTGAGCCTCTATACATCTCTAACTTGTTATATTTATCACCAACGGATGATTTGATATAATAACAAAAACCACAAGGAGTATGTTTTTGATATTTATTTGTGTATGATTCTTTTGGATCTTGAGAAGCAGTATCAATTTTTTCTAAAATACTTTCAAAATCAGCATATATAACAAATGGATGTTTGATCTTTTTATTTTCATCTTTGAATGTGATCTTTGAGCCTTCTTTAGGCATATTGATTACCGTTGATTTATGTTCGCCACAATAATTTGAATGTTTATCTAATCTTTCTTGTGAATTGAAGAAGTTAAGACAACGCAAACAAATATATATTTTATTTGTTCTCTTACAGACTTGTGGTTTTATTAATTTAGCAATATCTTTGATGTATGTATAATGTGAATTTTCGTCTGAATTAAAATATAGAAGATTAATATGAGTTTGTTTACAATTGTCAGAAAGCTTTAAAACCTGAATGTTGTTTGTTTCTGTTAGACCATAAACATTAACTGATAAATTATTCATCTTTTCAAATTTAGGAATATCATTTAAAGTCATCGGAAACTTTAGATCTTTCGTATTTAATGTATTCTCATATTTTTTATAATGAGATACTCTTTCATCATGAAAATGTGGAGGATGTAAGTGTGCTAAAATAGACCAGAGAAAACATTTATTGTCTTTATTTTTGATATTGATAACTGCTTTTCTATTTTTGATAACACTGGGTAAATCAATGTAAGAAGAAGCTTTTAGAGGATCTGATTTAAGAATATGAATGTCTATGTAAATAATTTTTCCTATATTGAATCCACTTCCTACGATTGAATTATCCACATCTTGCTCTTGTTTAATAAGTTCATCATAGACTCCTGATGTTTTAAAATCTTGATATGAAGATATAAAGTGTGGCTCAGTTCTCATGTATGGTGCATCTATAACTCCTTCATCCTTTGTCATTTCTAATTTTACTCCCATATAAAATTTAAGTGGTTTCATTTCCTTTAGTGTTTTTTCAATCAACGTTTGAACAGCAGGTTTAACTATTTCTACAGCATCAACTATAGACTCTGGTTCAGGAGGTTTGAAGTTAAAGACTCTTATTTTAATATGTCCTTTGAATGCTCCATCAGAGTTTTTAGTTGTGATAAAATTTGATAAATGTAGATTTGTTTTAAGATGTATTTTGAAGCCTTTCTTGAGGATATTTTTATTACATGTAGAACAGTGTTTTGTTTCAGGTGGAAGAGGGGAAAGTTTGTTTAAAATGTTGTATGTATGTTTTGCGGTGAGAATATGTTGTTTATAATATTTTACTTCCTTCTCGCAAGTATCACAATAAACCATATTTATAGCGTGAGAAAACGTGGTGTTTTATATATATCACTGTGCTTAAAATAAAACACTTTTGAGCTTTACAGCTCCGTTTTATATATATCGCTGTGCTTAAACTAAAACACTTTTTCACTCAGAATCATCTAAGTCATAACTATCACATGAATACTCAGAATCATACTCAGAGTCATCAATAAAGCTACTCTCATAACTATCATTTGAGCACAAACTATTAGTATCATAACTATCATCTGTGTTCAATGAAATACTATCATCACCATCGTCCAAGTTCAATGAAATACTATCATCACTATCGTCTGAGTTCAATGAAATAGTAAAATCTTCACTGCTGTATTGACTCATATTTAATTAGCAAGAAAAATATTCCCATCAATATCTATATACTTTCTTTCATTAACAGATTCAATCTCTACAATTTTTATATCAAAAGTTATCTTTAAATAATCTCTAACTATCATAGAACGAAATGACATTTCACCAGAAATATTAACATCATTCATTTTACTTAGATCTACACCCTTTGGATTATTAAAGAAAATACAAATGTCTCCTCTAGAATTATTAATGGTCTTATCATTCTTTTTCAAAGTATCGTGGTCAATCACTTTTTCAAGCTTTGAATAAATTGCCAGGAGTAGAGGAGAAACTTTTGTTAGATTTACTTTAATGGATGTCTTTCCAGGTATAGTTAGAGCTCTTCCTTTAAATGAAATAGAGGGGCTCATGTTATTTTCCATAACTGGTTTTACCCAAAATTTTCCATATTTATCTTTGTTCAATTTAACATCTTTGACATATTTTTCTATATCTTCCACCGAAGTAGAGATTGATTGAAATTTGTCTTTTGTGCTTTGAAACATTGTATTTATTAATGAATAAACTTGCGTTTAGTTTAAGTAAAAATTTACCACATAAATATGATAAGTTCTGAAGGATATTTAGAATTTCCAGACTCTCCATATGATAAATTAGAGAATTGTCCGGCTTGTGATAGAGTGGGGCTTAATGATGAGGATTCATATAAACAATGTATTTTCTGTGATTTAATTTTAATTAATGATAATAAGAAATATAAAAAAATATATAACTCTTTTAAATTAGAACCAAAAATGAATTACTTTACAAGATTAATAAGAGAGATGAATGTTAAGTATTGTGATGATAATACACCATTTCTTTCAAGGGAAGAGACTAATTGTATTGAGGAAATGTATAAGGGTTTAATGATATTTATTATTCAAAATAATTTTAATGGAAATGTTAATACAAGATACTATATAAATAAAATAATGGATTATTTTGAAATTAAACCCGAACTCAGGATAAAATATAGAGTTTCTCAAATAGCTCAAAAAAAGTTGGATAACTTGTTTTCCAAATATATAAATGAATGATTTTTTACCCGTTTGGGAAAATAAGATAAAATTTAATAACCATAAAAACATTCCAAATTCATTGAGATGTCTAATAGTTGGTTCAAGCGGATGTGGAAAAACCTGTTTACTTTTAAAGATGCTCCTTGGTTCTAATTTTTTAGATTATGATAATTTAATAATTTTTACAAAGTCAAGTTTTCAACCCGAGTATCAACTACTCTCACAGGGTTTTAATGCGGGTCTTAAAAAGGAAGACATTATCGGTTTATTTAAACTTCAAAACAAACTAAATGATTATAATATTGATGATATAATACAATTATTTTGTGATACACAGAAATCAAAATCGAAACCCATAACTTGTATTCTCAGTGATAATACGGATGATATACCTTCACCTCAAGATTTAGATAAATCAAAAAAGAACCTTGTCATCTTTGATGATTGTGTTAATGAGAGAAACCAAACAGTAATGGATAGCTACTATACAAGAGGGAGACATTCTTCTTGTAATTGTATATATCTTAGTCAATCATATTTTCAACTCCCTCGACGCTCAATAAGAAACAATGCCAATACTTTTATTTTATTTAAGTTAAATTCAATAGATGTAAATAATTTTTGGAGAGATAATTGCTCTACGTTATGTAGTAAAAAAGAATTTGAAAATTATATGAAACACACGATTGGAAAATATAAATATATTGTTGTGAAACAAGATGAGATACTAAATGATATTTTTCAATAAATAAATACAGAAAATGAATACTGAAGAAAGAGAAAGAAAGTTTAAGGAACATCAACAATTAGTTTCAAAAGTTGTTAAACAACAGGAAGAGATAAAGAAGAAACGGAGACAGAAACTAACTGGTGAAGAAGCCTTTGAAAGAAAACAAGAGAAATTCTTTAAACCACTTTTGAAAACTCAACACCCTACAGTTCCCACGGTAGAATTTACTCCGAAAAAACTTCAAATGCTCAAAGATTTTAGTCAGATAACAAAACAAGAACTTGGTGAATTAGAATATGATGACGAGGGATTATTTCGGAAACTTGAGCAGGTAAATCAACCCCCTAATTATGTTGTGGAAGCTCTTCAAAACAATGAATATTCTGCGGGTTCAAAAACCAGAGCAGGTCTCATTCCAACAGAAGAACCAGCAGTGTTTCATCTTGTGGAAGAAAAGGTATTGATATTTAATGATGAATTGATGTTCTTGAGTTCTACTCAACCAAATGTTAAATTAACTCCAAGATTAATGTTTCTTCTAACAAACCCCGGATTCAGCGGTTCAAAATATTTTGAGGAACCACTTGATATGGAAAGAGAGGAAGATAGGGTATATATTGAGTTGTTAAATACACTTGATTATGGAGTTTCTGTTGCTGGTAAAAGTAAGAAGAATGAGAAGGAGAAACATATTATTGATGCTTTAAGTAAGCTTGGTTCGGGTGTTAGTTTTCTTCCAAATGACCCATCACAATTAGTTAATAGGCTATTATTGTTATTAGGTAGTAAGAAGGCTGGAAACAACAATTGTTTTAATGAATCCTCAGCCATTTTAGATCAGTTGATGAACATGAAAATAATTAATAAATGTCAATACAAAGATATTTTATTAGATATTAAATAAGATGAGAAGCACAATTCTTAGTTTTAATTTCACAACGAGCGATTACACAGCTTCATTCCCTTACCCACTACAACTTGACCCCCTTACCTCATATGAGGCATCTTTGTTGTCAATGGAAACTTACAATACCCTTTTTAATATCACAGAGAAAAACAACAAGTTTAGTTATAATCCAGGCACTGCCTACAAAACTATAACTGTTTCACCTGGAGCTTACGAGATTTCTCAAATATCTTCAGAAGTCTCTCGCCTTATGAAAGAAAAAGGTGATGAACCAAAAAATATTGTAATAGATATTCAAACACACACTTCAAAATCAACTATTAAACTGAAAAATAATTATAAAGTTGATTTCACGATTGAAAATTCGTTCAGAGAGCTATTGGGTTTCTCTTCAAAAAAGATTGAAAATAACGGGACGTTTTACAGTGATAATGTTATCCAAATATCCTCCGGTATAAATTCAGTATTAATTCATTGTGATTTGATTGATGGTGCTTATAACGATGGAATAAGAACAAATACAATATTTTCATTCAGTGCATACTCAACCCCGATTGGTTATAAATTTAATATGGAACCAAAAAATCTTGTCTATTTACCTGTGTCAGGAAAAACCATATACAGAGTAAATTTTAGGATAACCGACCAAGATAATCGTATGATATCCTTTAATGATGAAATTATATCCATCAGAATTCACCTACGTGAAGTTTTTCAATAAATAAATAATGGTTATTGTAAGAAAACACGAGTTGGGAAAATATAAAATAATTACAGGGGAGGGCATGTTCCTTTCACCAGACTATACAAGGTATGTGGGTAAAGGATACTATAAACCTAAGAGACAACGGGGTGTGGGTCATCAATTTCGAAATAAACGAGATGGGATAATTGATACTCTAATGGGTATTGGTTCAACCATTCTTAAACATAAAGACCTAATTGGTTCAACTGCTTCTCTCATGGGAAATGTAGCAGGTGTTGTAAAGAGTATAAAAGATGCTCAAAAGGAGTCCCATAAATTACAAGCAATCAAAGAAATTAAAAAAGGTAAAACTCAACTATCTTCACAAGAACGACAAAAAATCATTAAAATACTTGGGTCAGGGTTTCAACAATTTTAATACTATATAAATACAAGTATGGAAGCGATTGATAGTATCTATGATTTGGATGATACGATTATCATTTCAAACTCTACTAAAAAGGAAGACTATTTTAAGGTAAATGCTATTACAGGAACCGACTGGAATTCAAACGGAACAAAAAGTTTTGAAATAAATAATCAACAAACTTACTTGAATATAGCTGATAGTTTCTTGCTGTGTAAATTTAAATTCACTAAGGCTGCGAATAATACTAATGCTACACTCGTAAATGATTTCTTCTGGAAAATGTTTGACAGTGTTCGCCTGTATATTGGAACACAAGAGGTTGAAGCGGTTGATTATGTCTCTGCTACATCTGAAATGATGAAATTTACACTATATTCGTTTGGTGATAGAATGGGTAAGGGAGCTGTTGAAGGCTTTATTCCTGATATGTCAACGGGAACAAACACAGACCCTGGTTATAGTCAAAGGAAGTCAATGTATAATGATGACGCAAAAGCTGAGAATAGTTTTACCGTAGCAGTACCTCTTAAAGGTATATTTGGATTTTGTGATTATGATAAAGTTTTGTATGGTCTTAAAATTAGATTTCAACTACAAAGGAATGATAATGTAAATAGATTGCTTTTTGGGGCTGAAAATGCTTTTGGCGACAATAATAAATTTGTTATTAATGATTTGTGTTGGTATATCAATGAATATACTCCTAATCTTAAAACGGAGGAGATGTTAAATAGAAGACTTAACTCAAAGAAACCGCTAAATGTATCATACCTTAAAAGAAGATGTCAACACGTTAAACTGGAACACACTACCTACACTTGGAATTTGGGTGTTCTTGAAGGAAAGCCACGATACCTATGGCTCATTTTTAAAAAACCAGATGGAGAGGAGGGTACTAATAAGAATAATGCGCTGAGTGATAATGCTAAGGTGAAACAACTTCGGGTTTCTCTTGATGGCACATTTTATCCGCGAGATAGATTGGAAATTGATTGGGAAAAAAATGATTATGCGGAAGCCTACAAGTCCTACCAAAAAGTGTGTGAAAGTAATGGTAATAATGATCCTATTTTGGATATGGTTGCATTTAAAGGTTTATATACAATCTACGCAATTGACCTGAGTTCTCAAAAGGAAACTATAAAGTCTAATCGAGTGGATACTTCTCTATACATTGAAAGAGGGGAGAATGAAGAAGTTGATGCTTATTGTTTGCTTTTGGAGGAAACAGAATTACAGATTAATACAGATAATGGTGTTATGATTAATATCACATAGGTTTTTTCTCATAAATAAATGGTAGGGGTATATGTTAATCAAATCAATCTTAATAAATTAACATCTTGTATTCAAAATCAAAAGCCTTGTATTATTAATGTTAATACAATTCAAAGAAAAGGAGCTGTAAGAATTGATGTTTTACTCACACACACACAAGTAAAAACACTAAATGATGTTGGATCACTTAAAATTAAAATGACGAAACCTATGTTAAAGAAATATTCAATAGACGAGTCAAGAGGAGGATTTCTCCCGTTTCTAATTCCTTTATTTGCTGGTTTAAGTGCGGCGGGAGCATTGACTGGTGGTATTTCAGCAGCGGTAAAAACTGCTAACGAAAGGAAGGCACAACTAAAAGCTCAAAAAGAATTGGAAAGACATAACAAGGAGTTGGAGAAACAAATTAGTGGAAGTGGTGTAATTGTAGATTTTGCTCAAAAACTTGAAAGTCTACCTGATAAAGCTAGATTGTTGGTTGGTGATATGCTTTCCTCTATCGCTCAAGCGGGTGTTAAACTAACTAAACGGGGTAATGGATTGTATCTTTCTCATAAATAAATGGATAAATGGTTTAAACAATTTGGAAAGAATACAACGTCAAATATAGAACTAGCCAAGTATTGTAAAACACTAAAAATTGATAATGTGGTAATCTGTATGAGAGATGAATTAATACATGTAAATAAGAATACAAAGAATATTATTATGAATTTAGACACACAGAATGGTTCTCATTGGGTTTGTATTCATAATAGTCAGGATAAATATTATTTTGATAGTTATGGTATGCCACCACCTGTTGAAGTAATACAATTCTTACAGAATGGTGTTTATCAAACATTCCAAGTTCAAGAAATTAATTCTAAATGTTGTGGCCAATTATGTTTATATGTATTATTTCAACTCAACAATAATGAAAATTTTTATGATATCATTTTTTATCTAATATAAATGACCTATGTTGGAAAAGATGGTTCTATCTTTGGAAAATCCTCTCAGGATATTGATTTATCAAATTATTATACAAAGGCACAGGCTGAACGACAAAAATATAGTGTAAGTAAAAATATTAATATGAAGAATACTTATAAATTAATCAATTATCCAAACCCTACAGATGCGAATGACTTGATTAGATTCAGTGATTTATCACAATATATATCTTTAAAGAAAACAGCACGTTTTGTGAAACAAGTAAAATTTACAACCACAACACCTGGTTATACTGACCATACACCTTTCCTCATTGAATTTAACTACCTGCTTACAATTAAATTTTATAAAGAAGGACATTTAGTTAATATGCGAATTAATAAATGGGGGTATGATATGCCTGATTTAGGGTATAATTGGTCTTTTTCAATAAACATAGAAGACCTACATGATTTAAATCAGTCTCGTAAAGAAGAATATTATCCACTTGGTGAAGATAAGGATTTATGTGGAAGTACAATTAGTAAACAACAAATACGTGATTTTAAGAAAATAAAAATATATGATAGTATAGCGATGGTTCGCATGACAAAGAAGGAAGGTAATGAGATAAGGATAGAAAGCCGAGGAATACAAACCGATTTGGTAGTGGGAAGATGGGGTGGTATTACCTGTCATAATATTAATCTCACATATATTTCTGATACATAAATGGCAGGAAGAAGACTACAAGAGAATTATAATTTTTGTATTCAAGGATACCTACAAGAAAAGGGTGCTCGGTTTTACATACCGTACGAATTGGAACATACACATGGAAATTTTGTCATTAAAAACTGGCCTTATACTGATATTGTTAAACCCACAAATAGAGACTTGTTTAAAGTATTAAATAAAAATGAACTTCTCAAAGTTATGAAATATAAAACTCTTTTAGAAATCGTCAACAAATCTTATTGGTATCCTATTATGAGAAAAATAATTATAGATACAAGAATATCTCAAAATCCAGATGAGTATATGTATAATATTCTTTGGGGTTTAAACTCAAGGGTAGCAAGGGATGAGGAAGGAGTTGAAGAAGAGAAGGAGAAAAGAGAGAAAAGAGAGAAGGAGGAGAGGGAACAAAGAGAGAGGGGGGAGAGGGAGATGGAAATCAGTGAGATTCATAAAAGATTGAGTGTATTAAAGCAAATAAATCAATCTCAACGCACCGAAGAGGAAATTAAAGAATTAACAACTCTTATGAAGATAATGGTTTCAAAAATAAGAACGTCAATGTCTTCAATTTCAGGGAGGAGATTTAAACGAGAAAGTGGTGAAGAAGAAGAAGAAGAAGAAGGAAAAGATTATGTGATTGATGATGTTGGTGTCATTGACTTTAGTTAGTTTTTATTTGTAAATAAATGGAGGAGAGAGTGAAGGCATTCCTTAGGATTCTTTATGTTTTAAAAATAAAGATTGAAATGTATATGTTGAAAACCAAAAAGGTTTTGATACTCTGTCGGAATTTTTCTGATAAATAAATATGAGTTATTGTCTCAAATGTAAAAAGAAAACTAAATCTAAAAATATCTCTTATGTTAAAGCTAAAAATAATAGAGTTTATCAAAAAGGAATATGTCAAGTATGTGGCTCTAAAAAGTGCCAATTCATCTCTCCTAAAAGAGGAGGAGACATACAAAAGTTTCTGTCAGGAAGTAAATTTACAACAACTGGAATTCCAGGGGAATTACACCTTCCAGGGTATTCTTTCTGTGGTCCAGGAACAAACTTGGATAAAAGATTAGATGAGGCTGACAATCCTAAACCTTGGTCTAAACCTACAAATAGGGTTGACGAAGTGTGTATGAAGCATGATATTGCTTATGGGAAAACCACTACGTTGACTGAAAAACATAAAGCCGACAGCGAAATGTTGTATAATTTGTCTTTGATACAAAATCCAACGTTGAGAGAGAAAGTTGATAGGTTTATTGTGAGAAATTTGATAAATGCTAAATTGAAACTTGGTCTTGGTTATTCCTCAAAAAACTATTAGGCTCTAATGATGTCATCAAGACTGAGGAGCTTTTGGCTGAAGAATTACACAAACCTATAATCACAAAGTTTAAAAGAAGGAAGGTTTATTCTAAATACACCGACCACATATGGTCCGCTGATTTAATTGAATTGAATAATGACAGGGGATACAGGTATGCTTTAACCGTTATTGATTTGAGGAGTAGATTTGCCTGGGTTGTCCCTTTAAAAAAAAAAAGGGGTGATACTTTAATGTTAGCCTTTAAGCTAATATTTGATCGGGATAAAAGGAAACCAAAGAAGTTATGGACTGATGAGGGAACAGAGTTCTATAACAAAATATTCATGAAATTTCTTAAGGGGAAGGGTATTAAATTATACAGCACCTTTAATGAAGGAAAGGCAGTTGTTATTGAGCGTTTTAATCGTACTTTGAAAGAGAAATTATATAAAAAATTCACACAACTCGGTTCTCAAAAATGGGTGTATTTAATTCAGGATATTGTAGATAATTACAATAATACAGTTCATTCATCAACAAAATCAAAACCATCAGAAACATTTACAAAATTAGAATATGAAAAGGAGATTAATTTGAGAAAGCCCAAGTTCAAAGTTGGTGATATTGTAAGAATATACAAATGGAAAAGTCATTTTGAGAAAGGTTATACACAAAAATGGACTCGTGAATTATTTAAAATCATTGATGTAATGGATACAGTCCCTTGGACCTACAAATTATATGATTTAAATGGAGAAGAAATCTTGGGTTCATTTTACTCACAAGAATTACAAAAAACACAAGTAAGCAGATAATACCCTTGAAAATAATAAATAAATAAATAAAATGTAATGGGGATACGTTTTTAAATCTGTGAACCCCAAACACAGAATCCCACAACTTTTTAGTTGGGGCTTAACTTTTTTGTGTGTATAATGGGGATACGTTTTTAAATCTGTGAACCCCAAACACAGAATCCCACAACTTTTTAGTTGGGGCTTAACTTTTGTGTGTGTATAATGGGGATATGTTTTTAAATCTGTGAACCCCAAACACAGAATCCCACAACTTTTTAGTTGGGGCTTAACTTTTGTGTGTGTATAATGGGGATACGTTTTTAAATCTGTGAACCCCAAACACAGAATCCCACAACTTTTTAGTTGGGGCTTAACTTTTGTGTGTGTATAATGGGGATACGTTTTTAAATCTGTGAACCCCAAACACAGAATCCCACAACTTTTTAGTTGGGGCTTAACTTTTGTGTGTGTATAATGGGGATACGTTTTTAAATCTGTGAACCCCAAACACAGAATCCCACAACTTTTTAGTTGGGGCTTAACTTTTGTGTGTGTGTGTATGTGCGAGTGAGTCATAATAATATACAAACCCTAACCCAACCCAAGCCCTAACCCAACCCCATCCCTAACCCAAACCCATCCCTAACCCAACCCATCCCTAACCCAACCCCATCCCTAACCCAACCCCATCCCTAACCCAACCCCATCCCTAACCCAACCCCATCCCTAACCCAACCCCATCCCTAACCCAACCCCAACCCTAACCCAACCCCATCCCTAACCCAACCCCATCCCTAACCCAACCCATCCCTAACCCTCACATTCAAAATCCCAACCCTAACCCAATCCCATCCCTAACCCAACCCCAACCCTAACCCTCACATTCAAAATCCCAACCCTAACCCAACCCATCCCTAACCCAACCCCATCCCTAACCCAACCCCATCCCTAACCCAACCCCAACCCTAACCCTCACATTCAAAATCCCAACCCTAACCCAACCCCATCCCTAACCCTCACATTCAAAATCCCACCCAAACCCTAACATAATCTTTCTTTTCTTCTTTTTTAAATACGTATTTCTTTTTTTTTTTTCCTCTTCCTCCAATTCTGTCTTTCAAGGCTTTTAAGTTTGAAGAAGTAGAAATGGGAAGAAAGAATTTTCCAGCATTTTCTTCCTCGAACTTTCTTGATATTGCTTAAATCAAGCGTCATTAAATAAAGAACATTGTTCATTGCTTTAGAATCCAAAGAGTCTCCAAGAGGAACCCCACAGGTAGAGTCTCCAAAATAAAAACAACTTTCCAAGTTCCCAAGGTATAACCACATTCCTGTTGAGCCTCCAAGATAGGTATCACATTCCGAGTCATCAAAACAAAACCCCCATTCCGAGTCTCCAAAAATATAACCATCTTTCCAAGTCCCCAAGGTAAAACCACAATTTTCAGAAATATTGGGGGTTTCCGTGATAAGTCTCACATAGTATAACTGCGGACCATCAGGGAAAACTTCCCTTTCCCAATTTTTTTGGGTTTCTATGATGTGTCTCACATAGTATAACTGCGGACCATCAGGGAGAATTCCCATTTCACAATTTTTTAGGGTTTCTATGATGTGTCTCACATAGTATAACTGCGGACCATCAGGGAGAATTCCCATTTCACAATTTTTTAGGGTTTCTATGATGTGTCTCACATAGTATAACTGCGGACCATCAGGGAGAACTCTCCTTGCCCAATTTTTTAGGGTTTCTATGATGTGTCTCACATAGTATAACTGCGGACCATCAGGGAGAACTCTCCTTGCCCAATTTTTTAGGGTTTCTATGATGTGTCTCACATAGTATAACTGCGGACCATCAGGGAGAACTCTCCTTGCCCAATTTTTTAGGGTTTCTATGATGTGTCTCACATAGTATAACTGCGGACCATCAGGGAGAACTCTCCTTTCCCAATTTTCAGAAATTTGTGGGTCTCCAATGTATGACTTGTATTCTGGCTCATCAAGGTAGAACTTGTTCAGTGGGTTTTGTTTTGATAACTCACAACAAGTATCATCATGGTAAAACTCTTTTTCAGGATTTTGTGGATCTCCAAGGTATAACTCTTTGGCTGGGTCATCAAGGTAGAACTCGTTCTGGGGGTCTTGGTTGTTCAAAATGTCTTCAAACAAAAAAATAACTTCATCCCAAGTTGTGTTAAAAGCAGAATTTTCATTTCGTATCTCAGATACAATTTCCTGTGAAAGAAAATAACAATGTATTAATTTAATACAATATTTTTTATTTGTATAAATCAAGCTCTATGAATATTAAAATAAACTTTGTTAACTCTTACACGAGTCTCATCTTAAAAAAAAAAAATTAAATAAATAAATAAATAAATAAACAAACTTACCTCCATTGATAAGAGGTTCGAGTCCAGTTCATCAATCTGAAGGTTGAGTTCTACACAGGTAGTAGGACTCCATGGAATAGCAAAGTTATCCCATTCCATTTCGGCATAGTAGTCCATTCTCAAGTGAAGCAGAAAGCGTGTTTGAAAAAGCCTGTGTGGTCGGTGCCTTTTATAAGGACTGGGTGTGTCTTCCTGTGGAAATTCCCTGGGCGTGTCTTAACTGGAAATGATGTGATGGAAATTCCCTGAAAATGATGTAATGTATTACCTGGAAATGATACAATGCTGAAGAGTTTATAAAGTGGGTGGGACTTAGCAAAAGTGGGAGGAGCTTAGCAAAAGTGGGCGGGGCTTAGTAAAAAGTGGGCGTGGCTTAACAAAAAGTGGGCGGGGCTTAGTAAAAAATGGGCGTGGTTTACCAAAAAGCGGGCGGAGCTTACCAAAAAATGGTATGTGGCACTGGAGGCGCTCAAGCAAGAACATTGAGGGAGGTTTACCATTTTATCTTAGCTCAGTTAAAATATCTTAATAAAGAACCAAACTCAAACATATTTTTTGTTAATATATTAGATGGTGAAGAGAGTTGTAGGAGAATTAAATTATTTCCCACGCATAAACAAATATTTGTAGGGTCGTTGTTTGAGTGGGTTATATTCACCAGATGATATTAAGAGTAAAAGGTTAAAAGGTCCATGAGGTCAGAAGGATCACAGGTGTTTAAGTGGTCTAATGAATAAGGATAACATGTCAAAAGGTTAGAAGGTTCGTAAAGAACAGGGTGAGAGAAATATAGGTGTTTAGGGGCAATGAGGGAGGGAAAGAATTAATATGGAAGTGAATGGGTCAATGTTTGAGTGGGTCAAAGATTAATCTGCCAGATGATATGTAGAAGAAGGATGATAGGTCTATAAGAGAAAACAAATATTTGTAGTGTTTGAGTGGTCTAATGAACAACATTAAGGATAGGTACTACAGACAAAAGGTTCATAAAGATGAGGGTGGGAGAAATAGAGGTGTTTATGATTTTTGAAAAAGACAAGGGGGTAAATGACATTAGATAGGGATTTCCCATGTTAAACGGAGGTGTCCCAGAAGCAACATTATTACACTACTGGTCTTGGTGTCTTAAATGGTTTATGGTTATTTGGGGAGTCTTAGGGGTCTTAGGAGCTTTAAGGGTGGGGGTCATTAGTGGTCTTAGGAGTGTTTAGGGGGTCTAAAGGTTCTTGGGGGCTTCAATGGTCTTAGGGGCTTCAAGAGCCTTAAGGTTTTAGAGAGTCTTAGAGGTATATATATATATATATATATATATATATATATATATATATATATATATATATATATATATATATATATATATATATTGTGGCGGTTACCTTATGTGCAGGTAACCATTACCTTATTTGGGCATAACACACGCGCACGGGCCTGTTGGACTTTTGGTTGTGCGGACAGCGGACGTGACGCACGCGCGGTTGCCGGAGCCACGCCCTCCGAAGAGGGCTTTTGGCTTTATGTAAGCATGCTGACTTCCGTTCGCTTTGAGTGTGCTGGATCTTGCTGTTTGAATAAACCAACTTCGAACCCTACGAATGGCCTCGTTCTCTCGCCTTCCGCGACTCCTAAAAAATATATATATATACTGTATACGTACAGTGCGTATCAAAAAAAAAGGTAATCCGAATTCAAGGGGTTAATATGCAAAGGTTATTTATTTTGACAATTTACAGGTGGTTTACTAATTAGGAGGAGATCCTCAGCTTTCCATTGATACCTTCCATGCATCATTGCTGTCACACATGACCGAGTACATGTTCATTGAAAATGCCCATTTCAAATCGCATTTTTACAAGTTTGGCTAATCGATGAAAGTCAAGATAATTGGTGCAAAATGAACGTCAGATGTGAACTTTTCTCAGGAATGATTGGCCTTTATGCCCCCACACCTTCAACATGTCCACCTCCCCTTTCAACACAAAGCTCACAGTGGCGGAGCATGGCCTGAACTGCTCGCCTCACCATAGCCGGGTCATTGCGCAAAGCATCCACTTCATGTCGAATATGGCCCTGCAATTCGTCAAGATCACGGGGAGGAGTCACGAACACCTTGTTACTCCCGCCAGGGAGTAATGCATTCACTCGTGTCCGTGTGTGTGTGTGTTCGTGTGTTTGTGAACAAGATATCTGGACAAGGTCTGAACGGATTTCGATGAAAGTTGGTGCCCTTGGGATAAGGCAGAATTGTTTGTTTTTGGTGAAGCTCAGGATATTATTCCCGATCCAGGAATTTTTTGAAGGATATTTTTACCATTGGAAGATAGGGCTCATTTTTTTAAACATTATCTTCTATATATTCTATATTTAACATTGTGATATGAAAATAGTTTTCATATTTGTTGTAAATGTAGTTTAAACTCGTGGTTATGCGTTAGAGCGGTGTATTTTGTGAGCAGCGTCATCTTCAATGTTCATTTTTTTATTTATAATAAAGATATATTCTGTTATTTTAAAACCACCAAAGTGTGTATTAGTTTTCCCAGTTTTAAAAAATGTATCGTTTGATACGTATAATGCTTTAAAAATTTTTTTTTTTTTTTTTTACCTCAGAAGAGATATCAACATTTAGCTCAGCGAATGTCATTCGCGGTGTCAGAATTTGATGAACTTATAAAGACTTAGTTCTAGATTTGTCAATAGCTGAGGTATATTAGCAAACTGAATAAACAGATTTGGCAAAATTCCAACTTTTTTTAAAAAAAGATCGCATATTCACCCAGGGTTGTGAGAGTCTGAGAAGAAGAAACCTCGCATGGGCTTCCCAGACCAAATAAATAATTCTGGTTCTGGCTCTGCGATTTTCAGGTTTATTACTCCCGCCAGTGAGTAACGCATTCGATCGTGTCCGTCCGCGTGTGTGTGTGTTCGTATGTTTGTGTGTTTGTGAACAAGATATCTGGAAAAGTTCTGAACGGATTTGGATGAAAGTTGGTGGGATGATTGCCCTTGGGATAAGGAAGAATTGATTAGTTTTTGGTGAAGCTCAGGATATTATTCCGGATCCAGGAATTTTTTTTGGAAAATTTTTTGGGAATTATTTTTTCTGTTTTACTGTATTAAAGCTTTTATTCTTATTCTTAAATGATGTTTTTCTCCTCTAATTCCGAGATATATCAAAATATATTCTCTGACAGTTTGGGCTTACTTTCTTTTTCATTTATTGTTTTGGGGAGAGGGGATGTTAAACAAAACGTATTATTCCAACTAAACCCACGGCGGGAGTATGCGCTCTACTGAGTGGCGTTCTAGTTCTTTAAATGTCCCCAAAGGAAATAATCACATGGTGTGAGGTCAGGTGATCTTGGCGGCCATTCCACTGCATGGTTGAGGGCGATGACTCGGTCTCCAAAGAGTTCCCTCAGTCGATCTCGGACAGCGATAAGACGATGTGCTGGGGCACAGTCTTGGCCCCACTAGAGATATCTGAAGACACCACAAACCTGTCGCTCAAAGTTCTCCTCCAGCTGCAGTAAAACTTCATCATTGATCATCTGCAGATACCTGTTACCATTGACATTCCTTTGAAAGAAAAATGGTCTGATCACCTGACCACTTCCACAAAGTCCCAACCAAAGTCCACTTTTGTCGATTCATGTTGGTGTCAAAATTAAATTCCGGGGGTTGTCCTGTCGGTGCATATTCAAGAACATTATGGGTATTGACCTTGCCGTCCATGGCGAAAGCAGCTTCGTCGCCATATAACGAGATACCGCAGGAAATTGACATCTGCTTCGCAACGTGCTATCAACCATCTGGCAAGCACCAGCCTCCTGTCAAAATCCCCTGGCGTAAGTTGATGCCGGATGTGAATCCGATATGGATGTTGGTGGAGGTCCAGTCTTGTGATCCGGTTGAATGTTGCCGGAGGCAATCCCGTCCCATTTCGTCTTGCGCTGGTATCCCGAGGATGCTCCAAAACTTGCTGCCTTACTGCTGCAATGTTCATTTCCAATCGCCCAGTGCGCCTCGTACCAGAATTCTCCTTGTTGCGGTTGAGGCTAGTGCCATGCTCTTGGTATTTTCTAACATTCGCCCAGATGGTTTTGGCTGCTGGAGGCTCCTGTTCTGGGAAACGTTCTCTGAACGCATCACGAGTTCGCTGCAAACTTCCGGTTTGGTGAAAGGTTGTAACCACGAAGGTCCGCTGTTCAGTTGTAAGTTGAACCATCTTTTCAATGACTCAGACTGTCTCTAAACCCATACACTGTAGGCCCATCTTAAATACCCATCTTAAACAAAGGATGATGCAACCGACGATTACCAGACCAGCTTAACAATTTCACATAATCAACTTGGCAGTCGACAAGTAATGCGTCCATTTAAAACTGTCTTGCAACAATTAGCTAAACTTGTAAAAATGCGATTTGAACTTGTCATTTTCAATGAACATGTACTCGGTCATGTGTGACAGCAATGATGCATGAAAGGCATCAATGGAAAACTGAGGATCTCCTCATAATTGGTAAACCACATGTAAATTGTCAAACTAAATAACCTTTCATAGTCAGGGTGCAACTGATGTTCAAACAGGACGTAATTATGAGAAATATAGACACACTGATTCATGGACAGATGGACAGACCATGTTTTTCGTTTTTATCATGGAGTACAATCGTACTCCATATGTCGGGATGGTAAGGGGAAAAAATTCCCTCTCCCCCCCCCCCATTCAAATGTGTAGCCCACAAAGTAATAAGCTTTAAAGCTACTATAAAGTGAAGTCATAAGCATTTAAAAGCCATATCTTTTATTCTTCAACGTTTTCATAACTAACAACAATTAAAATACACCAAAAATACATCGTGAAAGTACCAGATGGGGAGATCGCAAAATCGGCGTTTGTTGATAAATATCACTGTGCCCAGCACAATAATGGCTGAAGCAATTATAATGATTCCAACTGAAGGAAGCGATGCTCTCTCTCTTGGGTATTTCACCTGTATTATAAGCATTTTTTAAAAATCAGATTTAAAAAAAATTAATACAGTTCAAAAAAGCTAAAGAAATTGCACCAAAGCAATGATGTCACGTTCGCATGACAGTGTAGGATGGGTGGGAGATGTGGAGGACATGACCCCCCACTTATTTGACTTGGGGGAGGGAGGCGTCAACATATTGTTATGTTTATGGGGGGGAGGGGAGTGTTAGAGATTACCTTGAACCAGATAGAACTGTATAGAGTAGCATGGTCCATATGCGAGTAGGTAGCCAATCTCTATATAATGAGTAGGGACATGTCAGCTTAAGGATTGTCTGTTTGATTGTGTACCATACGGAGGATGGTGCTTGTAGTAGATAGCGGGTGATTAAGTGAAGGAAACGTGTCTAAAATCTCCTGTAACCATCTGCCAGGGGTGTTGGGAGAGGGTGAAGAGAGAGGGCACCACCCCCACCTTTTTGCTCGAATAAATCATAAAATGCGTTGCTCTGTACTAGAGATTCTTAACTGCTGGTCCGTAAATCGATGGCGGTCTGCGGAAGGAGAGCTACAGACCACTATCAGTCTGCGGAAGGAGAGCTACCTGTCCATGGAATAATGCCAGATTATTTTTTTTTACTGCCATTCACCCGCTTGCGACGCCCGACGAATCTATACATAATGGGGCGGATCTAGAAGGGGTGGGGGTGGTTCCAGGATCTACTGCAGGGGCGGATCTAGGATTTTTTGAAAGGGGATTTCCAGAAATGAAGGGAACAGGGTGCATACTCGGCTGGATGCAACGATCACGAAGCCATCAAGGTGTGGGGTCTGGGGTCCACTTAAGGGGCCACTGCTTGATTGCTTAAGTCACTTGGCGAGTGCTCTACAAGCTGCTTGGTTGTTCGTTTGCAAGCCATGACGACACATGGCAAAAGTAAAGCACTCGCACCTTCACTCCAAATACATCCATTGATCAACGGACAAAATTCTGGTCCTATCCTCCATATATACACCACCCTCTACTCCGTCCACAAGGGTTTGTTTTTTTCGTATACAAGATTGAGGCTCGTGTAAGAGCCAAAATAGTAAAAATAGCTAAAATAGTACCGCCGAGTTCGATCATTGGACTCATTACCCTGCGCTCACGAAGTGAAAAGTGGGATTAAGTTATCTGTTGCTTGCGTGTGTACATACATACTATATACGTATGTCGTACATGTCTGCATTTTAAAAATTCATTTTCTTGGCAAGCGTGGTCTGATTGACACGAAATTTTGCACCATAGAAGTGCCTCCTCCTGTATATTTTTGTAATGATAATTATGACATCACAGGTCACATGATAAGGCATCATCTTGGAAAAACCGAATAAGGTTGCACCTCTATATCTCCGAAACCACTTCATGGAAAAAAATTAAACATGGCTCATTGTAAAGAACTCTCCATGGGGAATAAAATGTCAATGATGATGTCATAATACAAATACAACGCTTGACTCGATCAGTATGAATTTGTTTCTCTCTGCCACTGTTTGTCTGATTGACACAAAAATTTTCACCATAGGAGCACCTTGTCCTGTAGAATATTTATTGATAATTATGATGTCATATGTCGTGTGGCACGGCCACCATCTCGGCCTCTACTCTTGATCTGATGAGTATGAATATTTTTTCTCTGCAAGTGTTGGTCCGATGGACACGAAATTTTCACCATCGGAGCACCTCCTGTAGATTTTTTTAAATGATAAGTATGACGTCATAGGTTGAATTTACGTCCGCACGCACGCACCCACTTACTTAACCCTGCTTTCCGCTTTGCGAGTACAGCCTAATAATATACAATTACACCCACCAAACTACAAATGTACAACTACATCTAACATAGACATATTCATACAATTCTTACTATTGCCATGTACAGGGTGAGCCAGAAATATGGTCATTTTTGAAATTCGTGTGAAGGAAATAAAAAATTGTATTTCAAAATAGATTCATTCATGATATTGAAGTACATAACATGCATTTTTTTTTTTTTTTACTGATTTAGTTTTATTTTTTGCAGGCAGAACACTTGAGTAACCATGTGGAACTGGTCAGGTGAAGAATGCGCTTTCGCTATCAAAGATTTTTGCAAGAATAATGATAGTGCAACTGCTGCACAACGTCAATTCAAACTTCATTTCAATATTCAACATCATGGAAATGTGCCGTCTGTTCGTGCTATCAAGTTATGTGATCAGAAGTTTGAGAGGACCGGTTCAACTTTAAAAGAGAAACCGCTGGGAGCACCCAAATCGGTAAGAATGGCACAAAACATTGAGCGTGTAAGGGAGTCAGTTTTGAGAAGTCCGCATCGCTCCAGCCGAAAGCATGCATTAGCCTTAAGAATTTCTCACACGTCACTACGCCGCATATTGCATAAGGATTTAAACTTTTATCCCCATAAAATTCAAACTGTCCAGGAATTAAGCCAAAATGATGAGATTGCCCACAATAATTGTTGTGAGGGAATGCTTGGCCATGTTGCACGACGTCATGAATAATTGGCGTCCAAGATTGGAGGAATGTGTCAGATGAAATGGCGCGCATCTCCACGATGTTCTTTTCCACAAATAAATGGCATGTTATGTACTTCACTTTCTTGTAAAAATTTGTTTTGAAATACAACTTTTTATTACCTTTACACGAGTGTTAAAAATGACCATATTCCTGGCTCACCCTGTATAACAAAATGTCAAAAGATAGTGAAAGCAATCCGTAAAAGGGTTTTGGTGTTATTCCTACCTTGTCATTCCGTTGTCATTCATTCCTTTTTCTTTTCTTTTTTGTATATAAGATCGAGGCTTGTGTAAGAGCTCACATTAATCACAAAAAACATAAACAGACACAAAAAAACATATGATAAAGGGAGTGGGCGACAAGATGGGGATAGAGAGGGAAGCACACAAGCACAACAACGGTAGAGAAAAGGGACTTTGGGAGATCTGTGGGAGGGAGAGAGCTTGGGGGGAAGAGGCATGGGAAGGGGGTGGTGGGAGAGGTATAAATCACATGCACACTGCTCGGACTTCCAGGAAAGAAGTCGGTATTTCAAAAAAGTGGATCTGGGGTGAATTAACGGGGGTGGAAAAGATCAAGGTTTTGGATGGGGGAAGATAAGAGATGGTGGTGAACAGCTATTTTAGAGACCTGGAGGGAGGAGTGGGATTGAAGAGAGTGAGGGAGTTTGTTCCAGAGGTGGGAGAAAAGAGGAATGAAAGAGTGAAGGTGAGCAGAGAGTCTTGATTTTGGCAGTTTCACCAGAAGAGGGTTGCTGGCAGGTCTTGTGTGACCTGTAGGAATATTCTATGCTTTTTTATTTTTATAAAATGTTTTTTCTGATGTGTGTACGTGTATATATGGATATATACATCTCATTCATTGTACTACAGTAGATACGTCCTGAACTTCTTTTTTTTTTTTGTATACTGAATCGAGGCTCGTGAAAGCTAAATTGTGAGTATCTCGTTAGTTGAATATTTTGAATCTGATTGTGGAATCAGTTCTGCCACGTTTTTGGACATAGGATGTTCATGGACACTTATAACATTCATTTCTGTGGAGGTTTTCACCTTTCCCCTTGGTTTTCACCTTTCCCCTTGGTTTCACCAAGGTGATAAAGTAGGTAATGACAACACAATTTTCAGAGGTGTTTTAATACATAATGACTGTTTACACTGTGATATTTCATATACTTATAGCAAGCAAAACTTCATGAGAAACATTTATACTTGTAGAACAGCACAAGTAAATACCTCTTAAAACAGAAATCAATTTTTAAACTCAAATGATCAGGATATTCAAAACATAATTCAAGAAGTGTCTTTGTGGGTTTGTGGGTTTATTTGGCTTTTGTGGACTCTTGATGGAATGAGTTGATAACTGGTGGTTGTACAAGGGGTGTGTGTCAAAAGGTTTTAGATGGATTAAAATAAAACTTCATAGCTCGTGATTCAGGGTTGTGGGATGACTTAATTCTCTGTAAATATGTATGACATAGCACAACTATCAGGATTGTACAAGTTGTACTGAAACATCCCAACTGTGGGTGAATTAACCCAACTGCCCAAGAAATGGTTCTTTGCTCATGCCATAAACTTTACAAACTTCAACATACATTATTGATTGATGCAACAAACTTCTTTCTACAGAAATCAGAAACACAGAGAAATAGTTGAACAGATGTTTAGAAACTTTTGTGAATAAAACTATAATTTGTCATGACACAGCAACTGTTGACAACATAACTCAAATCCAGGACAGTGTAACTATAACACGGCCATGTTCCTCCACCAAGTGAAAATGCACAAGTTTCTGGTGTGAAGATTTAGAGCACGACGCTGACGTTATCAACACCAGATTTGGTAATCTGCAGGTCAAAAGATATGAAACAACAAATAAGCAAATGCTATTATTACATGCTGTCATTGATTTATAAAGCTTGGTGTTCGCTTACTGGTTAAGGCAACTGGCTTAAAATATTGGGGTCCTGAATTTGAGCCCCTGTTGTGCTGTACATAACACCAGGTGGATGGACACAGCCTGACATCCTTCTGAGGTGAGGAAAATGAGTACCAGCTCTGGGAAAATAGCTATTCGAGTATCCTGTGTTCGAGTGGCCACGCGTCCTGCGTTGTGCCCATAGCCAATGAAACTTCATTGGCAGCTCTATGCGCGTCATAGCGTGAGAGCAATGTCCTTTTTTTTCTTTCTTTTTTGTATACAACATCGAGGCTCGTGTAAGAGCCAACATTAATGACAAATAAACAAACGGACACATAAGACAAAATAAAGGGAGCGGGAGACCAGATGGGGAGATGGGGAAGCACACAGGTACAACATTTGAGAGCAGGGACATCGGGAGATCTGTGGGAGGGAGAGGGCTTGAGGGGAGGAGGCGTGGGAAGGGCGGTGGGGGGACGAGGGAGGTAAAAAAAAACACGGAGTAAAAAAACCAAACGAAAAAAAAAACACATGGACACAGCTCGGACCTCCAGGAAAGAAGTCGGTATTTCAAAAAAAGGGGATCTGGGGTGAATTAGCGGGGGTAGAAAAGATCAAGGTTTTGGGTGGGGGAAGATAAGAGATGGTGGTAAACAGCTGTTTTAAAGACCTGGAGGGAGGAGTGGGATTGAAGAGAGTGAGGGAGTTTGTTCCAGAGGCGGGAGAAAAGAGGAATGAAAGAGTGAAGGTGAGCAGAGAGCCGAGATTTCGGCAGTTTAACCATCAGAGGGTGGCTGGCAGATCTTGTGCGACCTGTAGGAATATTTGGGGGACAGAGCACAGAGAGAGCTGGGGGAGCAAGGCCGGAGAGGAGTCGGTAGAAGACAGAAAGACCACCTACCTGCCTGCGGTGAGTGAGTGAAAGGCCCTCAGAGATAGCTTCATCGCGGGAGATTCCAATGATTCTGAAAGCTTTGGATTCAACAGCGTGAAGCCGAGCCAGGTGTGAGGCAGGAGCACCAGCCCATAGGGGAGAACAGTATTCCATTGAGCTGCGGATGAAAGCCTTGTATGTGGTGAGGAGCTCAGGTGTGCCTAGGAAGGACTTCGCACGACGGAGGATGCCCAGTCGGTGACTGGCTTTGGAGGCCAGCTTGGAAATGTGGTTTTCCCAAGAAAGATCATGGCAGATGGTGAGACCCAAAAGCTTGAGCGACAGAACTTCTTGGAGAGGATTGTTGAGAAAGTAGATGGGAGGGTTGTCCAGTCGATCTTTTCGGAGAGACATAGTAAGAGTGTGAGATTTGTCAGGATTGTAAGACATGTTCCACATGTTTGACCAGTCTGTGATTTTGTCCAGGTCTTCAGAGAGTGAGGAGGCTGCAGACTGCCGATCTGAGGGAAGAGGAATGGAGCGGCAGAGAGTGGAGTCATCAGCAAAGAGATACAGAGGATTTTCCAGAGAGTCGGAGAGATCATTGATAAAGACCAGAAAAAGCACAGGGCCCAGCACACTGCCTTGGGGAACTCCAGCCTGAACGGGAAGACTCCAACAAATCTTCTGCCAAACAGGCGAAAAAGGCTCCCATCAAGGTGATCACTCCAGCAATGGTGGCAACTCTGGACAGAGTAAATCTCTCAGATCGGCGTGCTATGTTTGTGGCCAGTGCTTTTGCACAATCTCTTGGTCATACCATTGAAGACATTTCTCTGTCACACAGTGGAATTCGTCGTGCTCGAATTCGTGGAAGGGAAATAATGGCCACTGAAGAAAAGGCAAATTTCTCATGTAATAGCCCACTCCTACTACACTGGGGTGGGAAACTGCTCCCTGATTATACTGGCAATCACAAAGAATCTGTTGATCAGGTAGCGATACTTGTAACTGGTATGAATACTGAGAAGTTGCTTGGAGTCCCAAAAATTCCCCAAAGCACTGGTGTAGCACAAGCAAATGCATGCATACAACTTATTGAGGAGTAGAATGTCAAACAGTTGGTGAAAGGCGTAGCGTTTGACACCACTGCATCCAACACAGGGCTGAGAAACGGAGCATGTAT
Organism: Myxine glutinosa; assembly: GCF_964187855.1. NCBI lineage: Eukaryota > Metazoa > Chordata > Myxini > Myxiniformes > Myxinidae > Myxine > Myxine glutinosa. The sequence goes on along the minus strand of NC_136266.1, from coordinate 45,364,953 downwards.
CCTCATTGAAGCAGCTTTGGAGGTCAATTTGGAGGTCAATGGAGGAATTTGGAGGTTTTATTCATTAAAATTTGTCAATATTTTGAGCAACCTCTAAATATTGTCCAATCAAGCTCAAGTTTTCACCACAAACTACTTTCTTCAATAGGAACAGGGGCAGGCTTGTGGAGAAATGAAAATCCAATCCTCAAATTTTTGGACCACCCTAACCTACAGGTTACAAATTGCAGTTGAATTGGTCATATTGAGATGAGAAAGAAGCCATTCAAGAATGTTTCATGCTCTGCAGCTCGTTGGTTTGCAACTGTTTCAAAGTTAATATTATGAAGCTTTTTGCTGCTACTGCTGTGAAAATAAAATACAATGTTGAACTGTGGTTGTGACCAAGGACACCGGAAACATCATCATCATCAATGGACTCTTTATGGAGCATCAGGACTGCCAAAGTACTTTTAGGGAGGGTTCAGCTGGATGGTTTGCTTTTGACTTTTGACTTTTGACTTGTAAAGTATCTCGACAAACTACGATCAATTGTCGTACGCGTTTATTCACTCTGCCGTTCAAGGCCCGATTCACAGCAGCGCCATCCGAGCTCTGGCGTAGGGATACAACCCGGTCCCGGTGTAGGGATACAACGGTGAACATTTGCACTGCATACATGACATCCTCCCCTTTAAGTCCAAAATTACCAAGAGCAATACGTGCTAGATTTCCAGAATTGACATTTCAAAAGCAACATTTCCAAAACATGTGAAAATATGTGTGCAAACGGTTATGAGAATAATGAAAATACGTGAAAATAGAACATGTGTCAACGTGAAAAAAAACATCTTCAAAGATTCAACCGGTCGGGTGCTTTTCTCTCACGCATTGAGCGTCGCGGTGTACCAGTGGATACAGAGTCCGAGGTGATTCCTTTGGGTCGCGGTGTACCAGTGGATACAGAGTCCGAGGTGATTCCTTTGGTCTCCACGAAGGGTGTAGCGTTTGCAGAGGTTTTCGGGGCATCCGAGCCGGCTGGAGCGGCCACGACGATCTCCGGCAGTGGCGGGTCGAACTGTTGTCCTGACTGTGACGATGCTACAGGCTCCATCGACTCACAGTGACGGTAGGTTATGTGGTCCTGATGTCGACGAATTTCGCGGCCGCCCTGCAGGCGAATCACACTGGACAGTGGACCTGGCTTCTCGATGATGTCCCCCGGTAGCCACGTCGCACCTGCACCAAAATTTCGGGCAAACACTGGATCTCCAATGTTGATACATCGACTGTTGGACGTCTTATCATGCACCATCTTTTGATTAAGCTGGCTCTGATAAACATTTGATGATATGTCTGGTTTGAGATTGTCAAGTGTCGATCTCAAGTGTCGTTTCATCAATAACTCAGACGGAGCTGCACCGGTTGTTGATTGTGGCGTGATGCGGTATTTGAACAGGAGACGAGACAGCTTTGTTTCCAGGGTTCCCTCCTGAAGTTTCTGCAATCCGGATTTGATGATTTCCATGGATCGTTCGACCAAGCCATTTGAAGCCTGGTGATGTGGGCTGACAAACTTATGTTTGATGCCGTTCCGACGTGTGAACTTGGCAAACTCGGTACTGGAAAAACACGAACCGTTATCACTCACGATCATCCTGGGCAGACCATGAGTGGCGAAACAGCGTCTGAGTCTTTCGATGACAATGGCTGACGTAGTACCACGCGTCACATAGGCATCAATCCATTTTGTGTGCGCGTCCGTAATTATTAGAATCATGCTGCCGTTAATAGGCCCGGCATAATCGAGATGTAGGCGATGCCATGGTTCGCTGGGCCATTCCCAGGGATGCAGTGGCGCTTTCGCAGGTGTATTCCGGGTGCACTGGCAGGGGTAACAATGTCGAACATGATGTTCGATATCAGCATCAAGATTCGGCCACCACACATAGTTTCTGGCGAGTGACTTCATCTTCACAATCCCGGGGTGACAGTCATGGATTTCATCCATGACCCTGGAATGCAGCTTTTTCGGGATCATGACACGACATCCCCAGAGTAGGCAACTATTTTCCACGCTGAGTTCGTTTTTACGTGCTTTAAAAGCCGCAAAATCTGGGTCACCCTCAGGTAGCAAATGCCATCCAAGCTGTACAGCCTGGACAGTTCTGGACAGAACGGGGTCTCGTCGAGTATGAGTGCGGATCTGGCCGGAATCGACAGCACAATCTTCCAGATGATCCATCAGTGCGATAATGGATCCTGGTGTAGGCGAATCATCAACGGATTCTGGAAGGGGTAACCGACTCATGGCATCTGCATTTGTGATAGACGAACCGGGCTTATAACATATGGTGTAGTCATAAGCAGCGAGAAACAGGGACCAGCGGATGATCCTGGGCGGTAGTGTGTCAGATGTCGCCTTAGTTGGACCAAACAGACTGATCAGCGGCTTGTGATCAGTGCGAATCGTGAAATGATGTCCAAGAAGGTACTGGCGAAATTTGCCGACGCCGAAAACGATTCCCAATCCTTCCTTGTCAAGTTGGGAATAGTTTTTCTCTGCCGGGGACAACGTTCTGGATGCAAATGCAACCGGTCTTTCGTACCATCAGGCATCACGTGTGATAATACACTCCCCACTCCATACCGACAGGCATCGCATGTCAGCACAAGATCCTTCTCTGGATCAAAATGAACGAGAACATTGGACGATTTGAGCAGATCCTTAGAGGTCTGGAATGCTGATTGTTCAGTAGACCCCCAGCTCCAGGAGACTCCTTTCCTCAAAAGCCGATAAAGGGGGCCCAAAACGTCGGTCACATTCGGGATGTAACGACCATAGAACTGAAGCAAACCGAGGTATGACTTTAATTCGGTCACATCTCGTGGAGAAGGAGCATCCTTGATAGCTCGGACTTTCTCATCTGTCAGGTGTAGACCCTCGGCATCAATCGTATGACCCAGGTATGTGACTGATGGCACCATAAACTTGCACTTGTCTCGATGCAAACGTAGGCCGGAGTCCGAAATCTTCTTCAGAACTCTCTCCAGGTTCTGTAGATGTTCCGCGTCCGTACGACCAGTAACCAGAATATTGTAACGAATGTGGAAATGTTACAATGTGAACGTTACAAAAGTACGGTAACACCCTGTTAATGTAAATAATGGTCGCAGTCGGCGTCCTAGTTAATTGCATGAAACTTACACGCAGGTCACGATATATCTTTTAAATAGTGTATTTCCTTATTCCATGTAGGCTAAATATGTGTTTTCCCACTAGATTGACTTTGCATTGTATCAAACAAAATAAGCGTAGGCCCTTCCAATTTCCCCAAAACCTCCCTTCCAATTGCCTTCCGCATTTTGGCCGGTTTTCTTCAAACCACCATTGGCCACGAGGTAGGGTTGGGGAAGAAAGGCGTGTCTCCACCTCGTCATAAGAGGGAAGGAGTGAACCAGCCCTAACAGCCAATCAACACTGCGGTGAGTGACCCGGTAGGCGTGCCCTCGGAGTCGGCGGCTTGATTTCGCTCGAGGTGATAAAAGCGACTGTAAGGGACTGCTTTACCAGATGGCCTTGGGAGATGAGCAAAGAGACTGCACCAAGAGGCGGTGAGATGCGAAACGCTCCAAGCCAAAGAGGAGAGGTACTCGGCAAGGAAACCAGCTTTGGAGAGACGCGCTGAAAGGAGGGAGACGGCTCCACCCCAAAGAAGAGGAGCAGGTGTGCCGAACCAGCGCGTGACGTCTACCGCGGTGGATACACGACGGAGGGTTTCCCGCCAAAACCGCGAGGAATTGCGAACTGCGGCCTCCCGACCTTGCCTCCCTCTCAAGCAATCAATCTCAAGCCCTACCTGCCTGCAATATCCCCTGTGTAAGTGTGAACATCCTGTCCTACTCGTTTGTCTTGGGGCTAAGTAAAAATGAATAGTGTAAGTTAACGATTCGCTGTGTTACTGCTTCTTCCATCCATTGCTTGTGTGTGTATAATAAAATCTGTTCTTCCTCCGTATTCTTCTTCTTCTTCTTTTTCATTCTCTTTCGGTCGCTTTAGAGATTTCCCGATTGAATATCTGTGGGGCGATCTGGTCAACGTCGGGTGGAATCGGGTTTTAATCGGGGAGTAACTGTTCGGACGCGGTTAAATACACCACCGCTCGGTCAATATAACATTTAAAAGCCGCGTCTGTAACATTTGGTGTCGAGGAGTTGGATTCGGACCTGGGACTAAATTTATTAGGCCCAAATTTTGGAACACCAATTGTACCATTAGGGTAACAATTGGTGTTGGGGAAGTGGAATTCGATCCGGAGCGCGTTTCACGCGCTCGAAATTATAACGGCGAAATTTGATTTTGTTTTATAAAGCAAAACCCGAATTTTGAGATCGCGCCATGGACAATCAAGGCGATCGGATGTCGGTGGGAGAGATAGACAGGGTGGAATCGACCCAGGACCTCGGGGAAATGTATGTGGAGGATAGGGAGGAGGAGAAAAATAGCAATGTGGTTGCGGAAGTATCAGACGCGCAAAGTGGCGTCCTCACGCACGTGGGTGAAGCGGCACCAAATTTTGCCGCGACCGTGGCAGCGCCCCTGGTGGATTCGAACCTTTTTATGTTGCAAATGAGGGCCCTTATGGAACGAATGGGAGACCAAATTGTGGGAATGAGGGCTGATAGTGAGCGGTTGGGAAACCAAATGGGGGTAATGGGAAACCAAATGGGGGTAATGAGGGACGAAGCGAGGGGTACCGGTGAGAAGTTAGACAATAATTTTGAGGGGTTAGACAACGGGATAAAAGAGGTAAAGAATGGGTTAACGGGGGTGGAAAACAGAATGGCTGCCCAGGAGAATCAGTTAGAGGGGGTAAAAAATGGGTTAATGGGGTTAGAAAATAGGATGGAGGACAAATTGCGGGAAATAGGGGAACAATCTGCCAGGGAAATCAAACAAATGGGAGAGCAAATAGAGGAGGTGAAAATCGGGGTAGAAACCAAACTGGATGCTCAGAGGGATGAATTGGGACAGATGAGGGTGGCATCTACAAAATAGATGGAGGAAATACGACGAGGGGTAAGTGAGGAGGTTTCGGGGCTACGCGAGGAGGTAAAGCGAGGGGAGATGCGTATGGAGAAAGAGGTGAGAAATAATACGGCTAAGTTACAAGGGGGAATAGAAGATCTGACGGAGGAGGTGGAACAGCTGACAGAGGGACAAACGAAACTAGTGGAGCAGGTTCAAAAGAACACTGCGGTACTAGGAGGGTTAAAGGCGACACAAAAAGAAATTAAAAACGAATTAATAGCGACACAGAGGCAATGTCAGATGGTACGTGAGGAACTGACAATGAGGGCGGACGAGGTGACAGAGATAATGGAGACAAAGGACCGAGAGGTGAGGACGCACATCGAAACGGTTAAGGTAGCCTTAGAGGACGAACTTGAGGAGACGCACCGAGAAATAAAAGAGGTTAAACAAAAATTAGAGGAAGTGGAAGAAGAGGTGAGTGAAATTAAGAAGAGACGGAGGGAAACTAAGAGAGAAATAAAGGAGGAGATAGCGGAATATGTGCAAGGTCGGTGCTCAACTCATAATGTGATGCTCACTAACCAAATAAAGAGTTTGCAGGTGGCAAAGGAGGTGCGGAGACGAAGTACGTAGGTGAGTGGCAATGTATATGATGTGAGGAAAGCTTCAGTCGGCTTGGGGATTGGTTTGGATCCGGGTGTTCGTGAAAGGCCGTTGGTGAAGTGTGTGACAGGTCAGGTGTGCGAAAAAAGAGGTGTGCGAGAATGTCCGACCATGGGGTGTGTGAGGAAAAAGTGCACGCCGAGGAGTGAGTGTGCCATCAAGAGTGAGTTGGTCGAAGCGCGTGTGCGAGGGGGTACATGGAAGCGTGGTGTGGTGAGTGTTACGGAGGAAGTAACGAGAGAGTGTATACCTGTGGTGAGTGTTACAGAGGATGTAACGAGAGAGTGTACACCTGTGGTGAGTGTTACAGAGGATGTAACAAGGAAGTGTACGCCTGTGGTGAGTGTTACAGAGGATGTAACGGGAGGGTGTGCGCGAGAAAGGTGTGTAACGGACGGGTGCATGAGGAAAGAGTGTGCTGTCCAGAGTAAGGGTGAGTGTGCGGTCAAGAATGGAGGTGAGAGTAGTGAGAGTGAAACGGAGCGTGAGTTGGTTATGACAGGTGAGTGAGGATGTACACCTGGAATGGAAGGATGCACACCTGGAATGGTAGAGCGTGTGTGGGAAGGCACATTTGAGTTGGTGGTGAGGCACGTGGTTGGGTGTGCGAATGAGAGCACACCTGTGATTGTCACAGAGGAGGTGACCGAGGAGGGGGCGCGAAGAGGTGTGTTGGTGAGGTGTGCGACCAACGAATGTGTGCCAAAATGTTCGGTGGTCGGGTGTGTGACCAAGTCGGCAAGCGGAATGAGTGTACCGAAGTGTGTAAGGAAAGGTACGAGGAGAATGGGAACAGCTGCATGTATGAGCAAGAAAGGTGTAGCGTATGCATGTAAGCGTCCAGGTGAAGCGTCGACGGTAACCGGTTTAGCGGTTAGGGCGACTTATAGCCGAATCGGGCCCTCGGCGCGCGTCGGGCAGCTTCGCGTGCCGCGAGGACCAGCGGGGATCCGAACCACGGCGGTTTCGAAAGAACCGCCGTACACGATCCGCGCTGTGCCTCGCTTGGAACGGCCACGTCCGGGCTCCACTAGGCAGAGCGGGCAGCTGAATAGGAAGGGTCGTCATGGCGACCACGTTGAGTTGAGAGGTGCCGGCAGGTCGAGATCAGGACATTGGATGGCTCCACGCCGAGGTGGTGCGTGGGATCTCGGCCCGGGTAAGCCCCCGCCCCTGCCCCGAATGCGGGACGCATCCAGCCGCCGGCACAAAAGAATCCGCGTTCATTGCTCGGCTGTACGAAGCCGGGCTGTAGATGTGAATTGGCGCACCGAGAGGATGTAATAAGTAGACGGGTGATGGTGAAAGTGATAGTGAATTGATACGAAATTTCGAAAAGTGGGTAGAATTGGCAGTAAATGGAAAATTTTTGAATTGGTTGGAATCTGGACGAACAAAATTGATAGTGAGAGACCCCCGATGTGGTGGGATGGCAAATCCACCATCCCTCACAGGTGGGGCAAATGCGCAATAGCTTATGGGGTGTATGGCAGTGGAAACTAGCCCGGGTGGGTTAGGATATTGATAGGGATCTAGCGAAGATGACATTAGGTAACGTTAAGTTTAGTTAGTGACTGATACCTGTAGTGGGGACGCAGGTAGATTAGTGTGGATTATAATGACGTGGGAGCGCAATAGTTTAAAGGGACGACTGGGAAGCGCAAGTTTAAGAGGGGAGTGGTTAGCTGAGATGATGCCGTGTGTGTGAAGATTGAACAGGTGAGGATTGGACAGGTGTGATTGAACAGGTGTGATTGCACAGGTGTGCAACTGAACAGGTGAATGGAGCAGTGTATGAGGGAGTAGTGGTGATTGCGTGTTGTGCTGACCAAATGGTCCAGGAAGAAAGGAGGGTGCAGGTGGCACCAGGTATGATTGCACAGGTGTGCAACGACAGGTGAATGGAGGACAGGTGTGTGGAATAAATGGTTGTATGGAATAAATGGTATGGAGTATTGGAATGGATGGTCGTGGAGTGAGAATGGTGGAAATTGTGGAGTGGAGTGGATGGTGCGAAGGTGTGAATGGGGGAAGAGTGGACCCCCATCACGGATACCCGGGGCGGGTAGTGTAAGTGTTAGGTAGAGGGTACAGGTAAATTGTGGTTGGATATTGGCATCTGTGGTGCGGGTGGCAGAATGGTATTTGGATGGGTGCATTAGTGTTGTGGAAATGGCTGGGCGTGTAGCCTGTTAGTGTGTGTAGTTGTTTGGGCGCTCCACCACTGTAAGGATGTCGGCCAGGTGAGGCCGCAGGTGGGCTCTGGGAGCCGGTAGTAGTTGTTGTGGATGGGGCCCGAGGATCCGGAGGACGGACCCGGGTAGCCCAGTGCCAGAGGGCACCATGGGGTGACAGAGCCAGGAGAGGGGCTGTCCCCAGTTAGTTAGGTTAGGGTGAGGAGCTAGGTAAGCTCGGGTGGCAACTACAGTGGTGGAGGTGTGCAGGTGGGTAGACCTGTTGGGAGAGCTAGACGTCGCAGCCCAGAAATTGTGTGAGAGCACCGGGAGATGAATCGGGGGAGTGAGACCCCAAATTGAGAAGCACCACAGTTTGGCCAATGGGAATTGGTTATTAGAACCCATAGTGTAAGTTGGCCAATGGATTGGCAGGGAAAGACCCCGGGTAGTGTAAAGTGTGTTTAAGTCATTTAGAAAATAGTTAGGATGAAGGATCTCCTCGCACCATCTGCATCCACTCACCTGAGGTGACAGGTACTCCACACCATGCCATGTTTTGATAATTTTTTATGATGCAAATGTTTGGATTGTGAGACGCATCATGACGTGGGTGTGACATTGTGCGTAATTCCATCTCTCCCTCCTTATGAGGATTGATGATGAATTGGTGATGGCAAATTTTGAAGTAAAGGGATTGTGGAGACGAATTTGGTATAGGGGAAATATGGGGAAGACGTGACAGTAGTGACGAATTTGTAAATGGGTAGATTTTTGGACTTATGGGGTAAGGGTAGGGTAGGTGACAGGGGGGTGACGTACGGTAGGGACGAGCTTTCTCACTTCGCCCTCCGTACGCATTTCGCCTTGCATTGCCTTATTGACGTGCACCCTTGTGACCTTACCCCTCGCTCAATTGTCTTTCTTTTGTCTCCCACATGACCTGTGCGCCATTGGGTGCCGATGGGAGCGTGCGTGAGGTGGCCATTGTGCGCCCGAGATTCCCAGAACCAGCATGCATTGCGTTGATGTACCACTGTATGGACCGCTGTTCTGCGGCCAAGTACCACTTGATGGACCCCAGGTTCTGGGGCAGGGCACCTCTGTTGGAGACCGGCCATAGTGGCCAGGGAATCTTGCTTGCGGACCTCGGTAAGGTGGCACCTATGCCAAACAGGTGGACCACCCTTAGTTGGCCCCTGAGGCCCTAAATAAAAATGGACACAAGTTGTGCTTTTTATTATTTCCAACTAGGCCGCATGAAGCCAGAAGACATCGGGAAGAACATCGGCCCAGCAGAGAAAGAGAAGACCACCACCAGTTGTTTTGTTGTGTTTATTATATTATGAACCATGGTGACTGCGCACCGGATGGTGCTTTGTGGTGCTTTGTGGTGTTTGGTGCTTTTGGGTGCTTTGGTGGTATTGGTACTGGTGCATCGATGCAATGCGTGCTGTCTCCTCCCTCCCAACAGGAATTTCTTTCTCTTGTTCCCTAAAAAGAAAAAAAAACAAAAACACAGGTCCTGGGTTGCGTTGTAAATAAGAAATCACGTCATTGTAAATAATGCTCCCCACCGTAAATGTATAGTTTGAGAATAATTCCGTAATTCGGTTAGCTGTGGGCTTGAGTCTGTTAGACAGGATGCAATGCAATAGGGGGACATACTTATTTGTGTTTTAAGATTGTCACACTCAGGGTCAGGTTAATTGTAGAGGGAATTACACCGACGTGTCACACTAAGTTAAAGTTTAATAGGCCCGAGGACGGGCCTGAAGAAAGGAGGGTGCCGTGTAACGAATGTGGAAACGTTACAATGTGAACGTTACAAAAGTACGGTAACACCCTGTTAATGTAAATAATGGTCGCAGTCGGCGTCCTAGTTAATTGCATGAAACTTACACGCAGGTCACGATATATCTTTTAAATAGTGTATTTCCTTATTCCATGTAGGCTAAATATGTGTTTTCCCACTAGATTGACTTTGCATTGTATCAAACAAAATAAGCGTAGGCCCTTCCAATTTCCCCAAAACCTCCCTTCCAATTGCCTTCCGCATTTTGGCCGGTTTTCTTCAAACCACCATTGGCCACGAGGTAGGGTTGGGGAAGAAAGGCGTGTCTCCACCTCGTCATAAGAGGGAAGGAGTGAACCAGCCCTAACAGCCAATCAACACTGCGGTGAGTGACCCGGTAGGCGTGCCCTCGGAGTCGGCGGCTTGATTTCGCTCGAGGTGATAAAAGCGACTGTAAGGGACTGCTTTACCAGATGGCCTTGGGAGATGAGCAAAGAGACTGCACCAAGAGGCGGTGAGATGCGAAACGCTCCAAGCCAAAGAGGAGAGGTACTCGGCAAGGAAACCAGCTTTGGAGAGACGCGCTGAAAGGAGGGAGACGGCTCCACCCCAAAGAAGAGGAGCAGGTGTGCCGAACCAGCGCGTGACGTCTACCGCGGTGGATACACGACGGAGGGTTTCCCGCCAAAACCGCGAGGAATTGCGAACTGCGGCCTCCCGACCTTGCCTCCCTCTCAAGCAATCCATCTCAAGCCCTACCTGCCTGCAATATCCCCTGTGTAAGTGTGAACATCCTGTCCTACTCGTTTGTCTTGGGGCTAAGTAAAAATGAATAGTGTAAGTTAACGATTCGCTGTGTTACTGCTTCTTCCATCCATTGCTTGTGTGTGTATAATAAAATCTGTTCTTCCTCTGTATTCTTCTTCTTCTTCTTTATGATTCTCTTTCGGTCGCTTTAGAGATTTCCCGATTGAATATCTGTGGGGCGATCTGGTCAACGTCGGGGGGAATCGGGTTTTAATCGGGGAGTAACTGTTCGGACGTGGTTAAATACACCACCGCTCGGTCAATATAACATTTAAAAGCCGCGTCTGTAACAATATCATCCTGGTAACAAACGACATTGCGTTCGGTGGCAAACAAACTGTCCATGACACGCTGATAAATTCCAGGTGCAGATTTCACTCCAAAACTAAGTCGGTGGTACCTGTACAACCCACGATGCGTGTTGATGGTAAGATACTGTTTCGAATTCTCGTCCAAGCAGAGCTGTAGATAGGCGGATTTGAGATCGAGTTTCGTAAAAGTCTTGCCTCCCGTGAGACGAGCATAGAGGTCTTCGCTCCTTGGGATTGGATATTTATCCAATGAAGAACACCTGTTCACGGTCATTTTATAATCTCCACATATGCGGATGGACTGGTCCGATTTTATGACCGGAACGATGGGCGCCGCCCATTCGGCATACTGGATTTGCTCGATGATCCCGAGATTTTCAAGATGATCCAGTTCCTTGTCAATCCGCTCACGCAGGGCGAAAGGGACTGGGCGAGCCCTGCAAAATATAGGATTGGCATCCCGGTCAACCCTGAGTTTAGCCGTATGTCCTTTCAAGGTTCCAAGCTCATCCTTGAAGACATCCGGGTACATATCCAGCACATTTTTGAGTGTGTATGCTGCGGTAGGAGAAACGTTGGTTGCCCGGAGTTGATGAATGCTTTCCCACTTCAGTCGAATTATGCTCAACCAGTTCCTGCCGAGTAAGGAAGGGCCCTTTCCAGGATTGACGATCAGGGGTAGATGAAACTCACGGTTATCGTAGCCCACCGTGAAGTCACATGTACCGCAGGGAACAATCTTCTCACCTGAATAGGTGGAGAGTCCATAGGTAGTAGGTTTCAGATGGGGTCGGTCAGCATCACTCCACAGGTTTGTGAAAACAGCATGGCTGATGAGCGAGACGGCCGCACCAGTGTCGACCTCCATTTGCAATGGTCGATTGTTGACGACAACATTGGCAAGAAGAGGGTCCCGCCTATGGTGAGAATCAATATGAAGCAGGTCATACGATTCTGAGTTGTCGGAAACAGAGCTCACCTGGTCAAGCTCGGGTTCCTCCGAACCGATAAACTGATGAATCTTGTCAGCAGCTTTTCCTTTTCCCGATTTGCGAGTGATGCAAGCTGGAGCAATATGGCCAGTTTTCGAACAGAAATGGCAGGTGGCATCTTTGAACCGACACGTCTCCGGAGGGTGCTTTCCGTTGCACCGAAAACAGTTGTTGTGGGTTTGAGACTGCACTGGCTTCTGACGAGGAGCCTTGTTCCAACGTTTTGGCTGAACATGATCCAACCGATTCACAGCAGGGCTGGTACCAGACGAGCGAGTGGCACCGATGCTCGTAGCGTTGCGTTCAGCACTTTCCATGGAAATGGCGGTGTCTCTGGCATTTTGGAACGTCAGTCTTCTCTCAGCAAGCAGGCGTCTACGAGTGCGGTCATCGGACATGCCAACCACCAGCAAATCACGAAGCATGTCATCGATCGTGTCCCCAAACTCACACAGATGTGACAGTTTTTTGAGGTGTGCAATGAAGTCTGCGATCGACTGACCTTGCTGCTGTCTGCACATGTAAAAATTAAACCGACACAGGATGACTGAAGGAGATGGATTGCAATGTTCCTTCAAAGCGGCCTTGAGCTCTGCATACGTGAGCTCCTGGATTGTCCGAGGCCGAATCAGGTTTTTAACGAGTGTGAACGTCTCACCTCCGCAAACGGAGAGGAAGACGGCCTTCATCCGGCCTTCGGTCGCGATGCCGTTCGCCTCGAAGTAGAAAGACAACCGCTCAGAATACGTGTCAAAATCCCCCTCATGAGGGTCGAATTCATCGATATGGCCGAAAGATGTCATGGTCTAGATGTTTATCCTCGTCGCCATGTAAAGTATCTCGACAAACTACGATCAATTGTCGTACGCGTTTATTCACTCTGCCGTTCAAGGCCCGATTCACAGCAGCGCCATCCGAGCTCTGGCGTAGGGATACAACCGGGTCCCGGTGTAGGGATACAACGGTGAACATTTGCACTGCATACATGACACTGTGGTTGTGACCAAGGACACCGGAAACATCATCATCATCAATGGACTCTTTATGGAGCATCAGGACTGCCAAAGTACTTTTAGGGAGGGTTCAGCTGGATGGTTTGCTTTTGACTTCCCAGTAGTCAATCACAACAGGAATTTGGAAATGTTTCAAGGTGCTGGAGACATAACTCGTCTACTCTTCGTGGGAGACACTGTGGGATATTTGTTCGTCCACCAATGACCAGTACTGGCAAGTGGGTCCTCTGGCTCAACACCCTTTCGAGGGATTGTGACAATGATGTCTCAACCTGCATGGGAAATACCAGGATGACAGTTTATAGGTTTTTTTTTTTTTTTCTTTGTATACAAGGTCGAGGTTTGTGTCAGAGCTAAAAAGGCAAACTGATCACAAAAAGACAAACTGACACATAAAACATAAAACATGATAAAGGGAGCGGGAGAACAAGATGGAGAGCAGAGACATCGGGAGATCTGTGTGAGGGAGAGGGCTTGGGGGAGGAGGCACGGGAAGGGGGTGGGAGAGGTAAAAAAAAAAAAACAAAAAAAAAAACAAACACGTGGACACTGCTAGGACTTCCAGGAAAGAAGTCGGTATTCCACAAAAGTGGATCTGGGGTGAATCAACGGGGGTAGAAAAGATTAAGGTTTTGGATGGGGGAAGATGAAACTTAGTTGGGTCCATATTCAAACCCGTTTCATTCCACTATAAATTTGGTTCATGAAAACTTTTAAAATGAGCACCAATTAGCCAAGTGAACAAATCACAAGTCACTGGAACTTATATGGGGAATTGGTTCAGGGGCATCTCACCATCTGTCATTTCTTTTGTTTGGATTCACTTCTGCAAAACAGGAATCTGGAGAGATTCCTCGCATATTGACCTTGTGGAAGTGTAACTCAGTGTAACTTATTAATTGGCACTGGTAACTTATTAATTAAACTGGTAACGAAGCAGATACATTTTACATGCAAACTCTGTGAAAGACGAGTTTGTAAATGAGTGTCAGGAATGCGCCCGAACATGATAATCTCTTGTCCACCTGGTCACAGCCCCTGGCTGAAGCACCCCCCTATCGTTTGGTAAACGGAACTCACAACAGGAGGGGAGCGAGCTGATACCAGGACTTGGTACATGCATGACCTCGGGGCATTAGCGGAGAGGGGATTAAGTCCAGTTTGTCCATATAAACGAGAGCAAACGTGGAGTCGACAGGACTTGCTACGAGGAGCTCTGACCAACGGGAGTGGCGGAGGAACATCAGCCGAACGAGAAGGACCATGCGAAAAGAGTTAATCTCAGCCATTGAATTATGCGGTATTATTTGGTAAATGGAATGAAGTGAATAACCAGTTAATAAACCAGACCTTTTGTAAACCTGTGTCCGGTCATTGGAGTCTTGAGTCTCTCAGCTACAAATTCCCCTACAATTTGGAGGCACCGCTGACATCAACTGGACACAAACAAGTCTTTGAAAGGTGAGTATGTCTTGTTTTGTCCAGTATGATTTACGAACTTGGGAATAGTTATGTTGTATATACATGGAGGATTTGTGTGGGACTGGCGATTGTCCATAGGTAATACAAGGATGAAACGTGTTAAATGATTCTATTTATTCGTGTTTTCCTAAATGATTTCTGTAAATACGTATTTTTGCGCTGGTCATTAAGGGTCTTACTGTGACCTGGGAGCAAACGGAGCAAGCGTGCACCTTGCGACCATTTGCTTCCAGGACGTGTAAGGCCGGTACACTCGTTTACACACCCGTACACGTATAAAGTACTTCTTTTTTTTGCACTTGTTCAAAGCACTCTACTTGCTCGGCGAGCGACAGGGAACCGGGAAAGGGAATTATATTTATATATATATATATGTTTACCTCATTCCAATTTATGGTATTGCGACAAAAAGGCTTATATCTTTGGAACGACTGGTCGGATTTAGACAAATTAAAACTCGTTCGATCAACAAATAAATTCATGACAGACAATCCCACCTCATGCCGGTCCAGAATTACTGTGAAAGATGGCGATTGGATAAAAATTGCATACCAACACTCCCTCACTGTCCCTCATTGTCCCTCATGTCCATTCCGGCACCCTGCTTCCAGGAAACGGAACCAGTGCTGTTGTTTTTTTTGACGAAATTTGCCAGATAAATAGCATGGGTGAAACAAAACCAGTGCTGTTGTTTTTTTTGACGAAATTTGCCAGATAAATAGCATGGGTGAAACAAAACCAGTGCTGTTGTTTTTTTTGACGAAATTTGCCAGATAAATAGCATGGGTGAAACAAAACCAGTGCTGTTGTTTTTTTTGACGAAATTTGCCAGATAAATAGCATAATAATAACAATTTTGTATTATTTAGTTAACCAGTTTGTGTGAAACCTCAACCTAAATATAAAAATTGATCTGCTTGGTGTTAGTTTAAGGGCTGTTCCAAATTTATCCTGATTATGAGAGATAATTACAGGAAATGTGTACTGTTCTTGTTTGGTGATTATGAGACAAAATCAGCAGAGTGGGAATCGGCAGACAATGGAACAGCTAGCGACGAGTGTTTGTGAGTAACAACCACCCTCTGGTCGAGGCTCATAGGAGGGGTGATGCTTACTGATTCGGCACGCTTACAATAGGTGTTGATGGTGGGATGTCAGAGGTTTTGGTGTGGGTTAATGTTCACACTGTTTTGGAAAATAATGCTCGATGCAACATGATCCTAAAAAGAACCCATCCCCACATCGAAAGATCGAAAGAAGGGAAGGAATGGAAAATTTGTTAAGGTTTGAAATTAATCGGACAAGTGGGTCCCAAGGTATGGTCACCGTACTCGCAAGCCGTTCGCTTTGGCTCTGCGAATGGACCAAACCATTTCATGTAAATAGAGGGGGGGGGGGTTCTGTGGTCGTTCGCTTTGGCTTTGCGAATGGACCAAACCATTGCATGTAAATAGAAGGGGGGTTCTGTGGTCGTTACTGCCACGTGGTTTCAAAGTTTTTGTTGTTGCTTGCACGCATGTTTTTTTTGCAAGCACGTACGGGCAAGCACGTACGTGCGGGCACACCCTAGTATATGTATATAAATAGAGGTAATATTGAGTTATGGAATTAATTGCTTTCAACAATGCAAAGGGTGACAAGATATGGGATTTTAATGGGATTTTAATGGGATTGCATTGTGATTCATTGGGATTATCCATTGGGATAATCCACAACGTTTCACTATCGTTGTTGCAACGTTTTGCTCCAACGTTTTGTAAACATTTAAATGTTGGGTTTTGCTAACGTTTCCACAACGTCGCCACAACGTTTCACTTTCGTTGTTGCAACGTTTTGCTCCAACGTTTTGTGAACATTTAAATGTTGGGTTTTGCTAACGTTTCCACAACGTCGCCACAACGTTTCACTTTCGTTGTTGCAACGTTTTGCTCCAACGTTTTGTGAACATTTAAATGTTGGGTTTTGCTGACGTTTCCACAACGTCGCCACAACGTTTCACTTTCGTTGTTGCAACGTTTTGCTCCAACGTTTTGTGAACATTTAAATGTTGGGTTTTGCTAACGTTTCCACAATGTCGCCACAACGTTTCACTATCGTTGTTGCAACGTTTTGCTCCAACGTTTTGCAAACATTTAAATGTTGGGTTTTGCTAACGTTTCCACAACGTCGCCACAACGTTTCACTTTCGTTGTTGCAACGTTTTGCTCCAACGTTTTGTGAACATTTAAATGTTGGGTTTTGCTGACGTTTCCACAACGTCGCCACAACGTTTCACTTTCGTTGTTGCAACGTTTTGCTCCAACGTTTTGTGAACATTTAAATGTTGGGTTTTGCTAACGTTTCCACAACGTCGCCACAACGTTTCACTTTCGTTGTTGCAACGTTTTGCTCCAACGTTTTGTGAACATTTAAATGTTGGGTTTTGCTAACGTTTCCACAATGTCGCCACAACGTTTCACTATCGTTGTTGCAACGTTTTGCTCCAACGTTTTGTAAACATTTAAATGTTGGGTTTTGCTAACGTTTCCACAACGTCGCCACAACGTTTCACTTTCGTTGTTGCAACGTTTTGCTCCAACGTTTTGTGAACATTTAAATGTTGGGTTTTGCTGACGTTTCCACAACGTCGCCACAACGTTTCACTTTCGTTGTTGCAACGTTTTGCTCCAACGTTTTGTGAACATTTAAATGTTGGGTTTTGCTGACGTTTCCACAACGTCGCCACAACGTTTCACTTTCGTTGTTGCAACGTTTTGCTCCAACGTTTTGTGAACATTTAAATGTTGGGTTTTGCTAACGTTTCCACAACGTCGCCACAACGTTTCACTTTCGTTGTTGCAACGTTTTGCTCCAACGTTTTGTGAACATTTAAATGTTGGGTTTTGCTAACGTTTTCACAACGTCGCCACAACGTTTTACTTTCGTTGTTGCAACGTTTTGCTCCAACGTTTTGGGGACACTCAAATGTTAAATAAACCGGATAAGAATTCACGAGTTATTTAATTATGAGCGATTAATGAAGTACTCATTTAATTAATTACATTTCTTATTAAATTACAGTAATTACATTACAGTAATTACCTGAGGTAATTACAGTAATTACAGTTCCGGTAATTACAGTAATTACAGTAATCATTACAGTAATTGCAGTAATCTTATTACAGTAATTACATTACATTAACTCAGGCACCTTTTGAGTAAGGAAGCTGATATTTGGACATGACACTGACCAAGTGATGTGGCTGTCAAGGAAAATATTGATTTATTGATTAATCATTTAATAAATTAACTCGTTGATTTATAAATGACTTATTTAATTAAAAGTCCTCAGAGATACATCTTCGGATGAAATACTTACAGATTGGTTATGCTATGAGCCAATTGATTAAGGAAAATATTTTGTGATGGCCATATTGGCAATTTCGTGGCCATATTCGTGGCAACTCAGTTAGTGCCACTGCACCTTTAAAATGCATCCCTGCGTTCATTTTTCGATCGATTGAGTTGAAATTTTGAACAATCGGATCTGGACTGTCGCTGTTAACGACTCTAGCACGCACTCGTCCAATCAGGATGGAGCGGTATGGTCCCCGGATTATCACTGCTCGCAGTTTTTAATTAATTTTACTTTTTCTCTTGGTCATATAATTTTGAAGACATGCATGTCATGATAGAGGAAATGTTTGTTCTGTTAAACGGAATAAATGTTGTTTATTTGTGTGGGTGTGTATTTTTGTGTATTTGGATATATTTTCACGACTAATTCCAGTTATCGTCCAGCAAAATGTCTGCTCGTTCTTTTTCCTTTGAGTCGTAAATTCCTGTTGAACTCTCATTAAAATGCGGAATTAAGTACGCTGTGTGATGATGGAGATCCTTGATGACGAATCAGGAATAGTGAATGAGCAAACAAATATCACGGATGGTACACCGGATAGGGAAAATGTAGATGAAACCCCTTTTGCTCAGGTGCTGTGTAGCGCTGCACAAAGATCCATATGAGCGGGGCCTGGGTGCTGTGTAATTAGTACACAAAGAGCCAATTACTAGGGTGCTGAATAAACACAAAGATCCATTTTTTGGAGCTGGTTCTCCCGGTGCTGTGATTTATTCAAAGAACCAAAATCTTGTAAGAATTAAGATATGATTTGTCGACATTATAAATACTTTAATATATGTAACGATTTTTGTAACGATCATCCTGCAAAAGGTCTGCTCGTTCTTTTTCCTTTGAGTCGTAAATTCCTGTTGAATTCTCATTAAAATGCGGAATTAAGTACGCTGTGTGATGATGGAGATCCTTGATGACGAATCAGGAATAGTGAATGAGCAAACAAATATCACGGATGCTGCGGCTGGAGCAGTGGAAGCGATTTTTGAATTGTTCAATGATTATTCGATATTGTTATGACTTATTGTCAATAGGTATACTAAGTGGCCATGAGGTAGCCTGTTGCTATGTACAGTTTTATTCTATTGTTGATTATACCACATAGCTGTGGTGATAAAGGAAATGTTCGTTTAAATAGATGATTATGATAGGACCATGACTATAAGATCATGATGATTATTATGAATGATATTGTTACAGACACGACTTTGATGTTAAGGTGGGCCGAGCGGAATGGCCGTCGTGTCCGCACAAATTACCCGATTGTACTCGAACGTTGACGAAGCCGCGCCACGCTGGCTCAATAAGGAAAAAGAAGACACACGGCTGAATTATAATGACAGACACCAGGGATACGGTTCTCAAGACCTCCGGAGGAGATTATATTCGTGCGGAAGGTCAGATTACAGGGACGAGAGGTACAACATAGAAAGACAAGCACTTAGACACAATCTTATATTATTCCCCAACAGACGACAGGCAAACGGGACAAGGCTGACTCACACGGGGGTTGATGGCAGGAAAGCGGTTGTCGATGGCTCCAGGTTCTCCTGGGCTCAGGGCAGGATCGACCCGGTCCGGTCCAGAGATGCGGAAGGTTGCACAGCGCTCGAAGTGGCGTCTTTTCGTCTCAAGCTGGGGGCGCATCTGACGTCACCTCCGGCGCGTGGCCGCGTATATCCGGCGGGGAGTGACACGCCCTCGGCTCGTTAGCTCCGCCTCGTGGAATCGGCACGTTGCTTCTCATTGGGTGCGTGCGGGGGGTTTACCAGGCTCCGCCCTTGACGAGGAGCTGACAAGGAGCCCCTTCGTGGTAACCCCGTGGAGCGCATGGTCTGGAGCGCATCGTCTGGAGCGCATTGTCGATGGCGGCGAACCGAGCCGGTGGGAGGACGCACACTCCCCCCCGCGCAGCGCCGTGCCCCTCTGTTGTTGTAGACGGGGAAGAAGATGGGAGGAGGTATGGGAAAGGTCCTAAACTCACTACTGGTGCCATATAATCACATTCTGGTGCAACGAAGAGTCATAATTAATGGAAACGAGGCCTTAACTGACATAGACTAAGAATAACTAGCAAGATGTCCGAAAGTTGTCTACGTGTGGTGCGGTGGACCTGGGCACGACATTTAATGGGGGAATAAGGGGAAGGTCGGCTCTACTGATTGTTGTTTACAGACAATGGGACTAGGGAATGGGGGATTGGGGATAGTTGGGGAGTATTGGGGAAAATAGGGGAATATTTACAAGCGGATATGGAGGCCAAATTCCATATTCGCAACAATATCATAGGGTTCAAATGCAGAATGCTGCATGAACTTGGGAAAGAACTTTCAAGCCCTATGGGATAAATTGGGTATTACAAGCGATGGAGTTTCAAAATTTAGCATGATTGAAGGAATTTGACAGTCCCATTTCAGGAGTTTTACGAAATTTATATTGCCAAGAGATTTTGGGTACTATTAAAAGAAAATGATGAGATATTTTTCCCAAAGAACTTTAATATCTGCCATCCATTTTGGCTGTCTCACGAATGAAGGATGAGTTGCCTTTAGTGGTTGCAAAGAAAATTTGTGGAGACCAGGCAAAATGGGGAAATATGTCAGATATGACCCTAGGACAGGACGGTGATTCATCAATTAACATGAGGTACGAACCAGAGGTGACGGTCAATGGATGGACCTGTCCTGACATCATTGGGGAAAGGGCTTATGCAAGGAGTCATCCAAAATGATTAATTTGATTTATTGATGAATATTGATGAATTAATTGAAATTGAATAATTGATTGAATTATTAATTGATTGAATCTAATTGATTGAATTTAATTGAATAAATTTAACTGAATAAATTGAATTGAATATATTGATTGTTTGATTGATGAAAATGCGGTCTCAAGAAAGAAGCTTTGATATCTTTGCGAGATATTAACAATGTGGAGACAACCTGGGAAAATTGAGCAAGGTGGTGAGTTTATATACAGATATATATGTGCGGTTACCATTGTGTGATTTCCCCGTCAACAGAGCGGACACCTGAGGATTCACCCATTTCATACTGACCCTCCGGCTCATCTGCAAATACTGATCTGTGAGATTGGATTGTGCAAAAGCCACGGCTGAGGGAGATTCTCTGGAAATCACCGTGTGAACAGGTGGAGAGACCCTTCCTGGAGGTACGAGTGAAGCTTTAGAGGAACAAACTACAACACATCCAACGCTACTTTGATAAAAGGCAGAATGGGAAATGGAGCCTGCAAGAATACACAAGGACAACCAGAGATTCCACAAAAAGGTACTTGTACACATCATATGTTTGTGTCCCAAACCCATCCCTCTCTGTACCCACCATACCCAGTCGTACCCTGCTGCTCCTGGACTCCGTGTCCTTTCCTCCTGACCTTTTCTCCTGCCTCACCCCTCCCCTCCAAATCTCCCCCATATCCCATCCCTTTCAAATCCCTCCCCTTGTCCCTTCCCTCCCAAACTCCCCCCTCACCCCTCCCCTTCAAATCTCCCCACCCTCATTGCTTCTCAATTTCCCCCCTCTCACTCCCCCTCCTCAAAGCGTCCTCCCCGCTTCTTCCCCCTTCAAACTCTCACCTCCATCTCCCCCAACCTTCTGCCTCGCTCTTCCCCCTCCTCAAATAACACCTCATTGTGGCTCACCCAATCACCATCAAACCTTTTGTCCGCCACATCCTTCCCTTTCTCCGAGCTATTCTGAAATCTCTGACACACCTTCAACAGCTCTCCCTATCTCTTCCACCTCTTCCACATCTTACCCTACCCCTCCTCCCCCCTGTTCTGTATCTGATGCTCCCCCTTCCTCTTCATTAACGGTATGGACCTCAAACATCCGGGGCCTTCGTTCAAACTTAACTGATCTCTCCATACAGGTTGCTTCTGTCAAACCAGACGTGATCTGCTTAACAGAAACTTTCCTCCTTTATGATGTCTCTGATTCCATAGTATCTCTCCCGGGCTACTCCCTCCTCCGGTATGATAGACCTGAGCCTCGTCCTGGAGGCGGGGTTGCTATCTTTATCAAAAACTCTCTTCCTCACTCGCCCTGCACTGCACTCTCTCCACCTCACCCCCAGGAATACCTCTGGCTACGGCTTCCCCTTCGCTCCCACCTCTTGTTCATATGTGTGTTGTACCGTCCACCAAACAGTGATGACTCCATCTACATCTCGCTGTCTGATGATATGGACCAACTTCTATCTACTCATCCCAACTCTCTCTTCCTCATATGTGGTGATTTCAATTGTCACCATGCCAGTTGGCTGGGTGTGGGTACCTCTCTCACCAGCCATGGCTCTTCAGCAAAGGACTTCTGCGACTCACTGGGACTGACACAATCTGTCAATTTCCCGACCCGGATCTCAGTCAACGGAACATCTTCTCTTCTGGACTTGGTTATGACTAACTTCCCTGAAAATGTCTGCTGCTCTTCTTCTGCTCCGATCGGATCATCTGATCATGTCCTTGTTAAAGTGGACATCTCTCTGACCATCCTCAGGGAGCCTGCTCAGCGTCGACGAGTCTGGCATTTCACTCAGGCCAACTGGCACGGTCTTCAAGCAGCCATCAATCATCTGGACTGGTCTCCCATCTCTACCACCTCTGACATCAACTCATCCTGGGAATTCTTCCAAAGTAAATTGCTCTCTCTCATGCACAGATTTATCCCATCTCGTCTTCAGTTGTCATACCCTTCCTCCCGTCCATGGTACACGGAATCTTGTGGTGAGGCTGTTGCCCAGAAACAACTTGCCTTCGTCTCCTGGAAAGCAAATCCAACGGAAGGAAATCTCATTTCCTTTCACAAAGCCCGAAACAAGTGTGTGTCCACCCTCAGGAGAGCCAGGAAACAATATATCTCCGTTCTCAAGACCGAACTCTCTTATCTGTCTCCCTCTTCCAAATCCTGGTGGCGTCTGGTCAAATCCGTTTCTGGTGTTTGTTCCCCCTCCATCCCCTCCCTTACCTCAAACGGCTACACAGCTGACTCCGCACGTGAAAAAGCTGAATGCCTCAACTCTGTGTTTGCCTCTAAATCTTGTGTCCCAAACCCATCCCTCTCTGTACCCACCATACCCAGTCGTACCCTGCTGCTCCTGGACTCCGTGTCCTTTCCTCCTGACAAGGTGGAAAAGTTTCTGTCAACCCTCGACTCTGATTCTGCAACTGGACCCGATGGCATCAGCCCACGGGTCCTAAAATCCTGCTCTGCTGCTCTATCTCACCCTCTCTCTGTTCTCTTCACCCTCTCTTTTGCTCAAGGTCAACTGCCATCTGCTTGGAAATCAGCCAACATCACCGCTTTGCACAAAAAAGGTGCAAAAACAGATCCTAGCAACTATAGACCAATCAGCCTTCTCCCAATTATCAGCAAAGTCATGGAATCCATCATTGCTTCGGATATGAAATCTTTCCTCTTCTCCAATGGCTTGATCTCTGATCATCAATTTGGTTTCAGAGCAGGTCACTCTACTCTGGACATGCTGCTTCTGCTGTCTCAACAATGGATGGAGGTCCTCAATGCCAAACAGGAAATTAGAGCTGTCTCCCTCGACATATCACGTGCCTTCGACACGGTCTGGCACCCCGCTCTGCTCACCAAACTCTCCTCCTTTGGTATCCATGGAAATCTCCACGCATGGCTGGCGGACTTCCTCTCTAGTCGTCGTCTGGGTTTCTCTCATCTAGAATGGGTTTCTCTCATCTCCTCTTCCTGTTCAGGCTGGAGTTCCCCAAGGCAGTGTTCTGGGCCCCGTGCTTTTTCTGGTCTTCATCAATGATCTCTCTGACTCTCTCGAAAATCCTCTCTATCTCTTTGCTGATGACTCCACTCTCTGCCGCTCCATTCCTCTTCCCTCAGATCGGCAGTCTGCTGCCTCCTCACTCTCTGAAGACCTGGACAAAATCACAGACTGGTCAAACAAGTGGAACATGTCTTTCAATCCTGACAAATCTCACACTCTTACTATGTCTCTCCGAAAAGATCGACTGGACAACCCTCCCATCTACTTTCTCAACAATCCTCTCCAAGAAGTGCTGTCGCTCAGGATTTTGGGTCTCACTATCTGCCATGATCTTTCTTGGGAAAACCACATTTCCAAGCTGGCCTCCAAAGCCAGTCGCCGACTGGGCATCCTCCGTCGTGCGAAGTCCTTCCTCGGCACACCTGAGCTCCTCACCACATACAAGGCTTTCATCCGCAGCTCAATGGAATACTGTTCTCCCCTATGGGCCGGTGCTCCTGCCTCACACCTAGCTCGGCTTCACGCTGTTGAAACCAAAGCTTTCAGAATTATTGGAATCTCCCGCGATGAAGCTATCTCTGAGGGCCTTTCACTCACTCACCGCAGGCAGGTAGGTGGTCTTTCTGTCTTCTACCGACTCCTCTCCGGCCTTGCACCCCCAGCTCTCTCTGTGCTCTGTCCCCCAAATATTCCTACAGGTCGCACAAGATCTGCCAGCAACCCTCTGATTGTTAAACTGCCGAAATCTCGGCTCTCTGCTCACCTTCACTCTTTCATTCCTCTTTTCTCCCGCCTCTGGAACAAACTCCCTCACTCCCTTCAATCCCACTCCTCCCTCCAGGTCTTTAAAACAGCTGTTCACCACCATCTCTTATCTTCCCCCATCCAAAACCTTGATCTTTTCTACCCCCGCTAATTCACCCCAGATCCACCTTGTTTGAAATTCCAACTTCTTTCCTGGAAGTCCTGGCAGTGTCCATATGTTTTATACCTCTCCCACCGCCCCCTTCCCATGCCCCCCCCGCAAAGCCCTCGCCCTCTCTCAGATCTCTCGATGTCTCCATGTCTCTCGGTCCCTGCTCTCAAATGTTGTGTTTGTGTCCTTCCCCCTCTCTCCCCATCTTGTCTACCGCTCCCGATGTTATATGTTTTATGTGTCGGTTTGTCTTTCTGTGTGATTAATGTTCGCTCTTTCACGAGCCTCGATCTTGTATACAAAAAAAATAAAAAATAAAAAAAAATAAAAAATATGTACGACCGTTATGGTGCAGAAGCTATAAGGCAGGTCGAGAATTGGTATTTGTGGATAAAGGGACATGATGAGGAGTTTCCAAGAGATGGTACATTTGAGCGAAGTCGATTGGAAAGATTGGAACAAAGATTGAAAGCCAGGAAGAGACAGAATCTAACGGTAGACTGGCTTGCATTCCATCTTTGGGATGGTGAATCCAGACAACGGGAACAGCAAGAACGGATAACGGATCTAGAACTTAAAATAAAAAGGATACAGGATACAGTGGAGGAGACAAATGCACAACTGCCCTCGAAATTAGGAATGAAAGGGACAGTTGTCCCATCTGATTTCCAGTTGTCTCCCCAAAAAGGACGGTACAGAGAATTTTTTCGTGTTTCAGGAGACAACGAGAGATTGCAATGGCAACTCAGGGATGTAGAGATGCAGCCCAGCAATACAAATGCACAGGTGCACAGACCAGGAAACGACAGAAACCGGTGTTTCGAGTGTGGACGGATGGGACATTGGAAAAGAGGATGTCCGTATACCAAAAGGAAGACAAGTTCATAGGGTAAACCAAGATCAAGGGTACCAGTGCTGACCGATACCTCAGACAATGATTAGGCCTTCATTGCGACAAATCCCAAATGACGATTGGCCTCAACAAATTAGATTACTGGACAAACATGAATAACTGTCGATGATTCTTGGGTCTGAAAAGTTTTCGGAGCAAGAATTATTCATTTTTTCTTTTGCTTGTAAGCAAATTGATAATTAATTGATCAAATGCCGAAATTGGATCTTTTATGTTGGGCACACAATTTTAAATTTACAAAGTTGGAACAATTGCTTTGCAAATTTTAAACCAAGGGACAAGGGTCACATGATGATCAGGTGGGAATTTCGGACTATTGTTCCACACGATTGATAAGTCAGTGGTCGACTGACATGTAAATGGGTGTGTAGTCAAATTTGGATAAATTATTGTGGGAACTGAAAGGGTAATTTCAATGTGACATCATAGGGGTTTTCTAAGAATAAGCTTTTGGTCCATTTGTGTATTAGCATTTCTAAAATTGAAGGACAAATTTTATGAAATTGAAATAAAATTGACACCCATCTTGATCTGTAAATAATAGTTCCAACGCAAACAAATACGCATAATGCATGTGTGTGTGTATTTTTTGTGTGTCAATGTTAGTGTTTTTTATTGTTTTGTGTATCAATCTTCCAAGATTGTTGACACCGACAGTGTGCCTGTCTGGAAATGGATAGTTTTATGTGGATGGGATTGAATATGCAGAGAATCCGTAAAATAAAATAGAAATAAAATTTGATTATGAACATTATCTCTTTTGTCAAGGGAGATGGAATATAAAGATTTGATGTGCTGGGTTATGAGCAGCCATTAATTAATAGTAAAATTGTGAGTAATTTGGGGATTCCATTTTTGATAGAATTTATATGAGAATAACAGCTATTTATGGATATGAGCTTCATAAAAAGAAATGAGGGAGTACAAAATTATCCAAATTTGGGAGAGGTCTTACACTGACTTCCCAGAATACTCTGCTCATGGATTTATATATATATATATAAACTTGAATTTTATCAGCATATAAATTGTGCTGCATGTATGGATGTGTATTAGGCATAGATGATATGGGAAAATAGTAAAGAAAATCTTGCTGATTTGAACTATTGTGAGTTTTAAAACGGAATGCATTGTGCATCTTAAACCAAGGGGCAGACATGAACGCGCTGTTACGTTATTTATACTCAGAACGCGCTGTTACGTGTACCTGCAACATATTTGTTAATCTCGCACACCTATATTGGCATACTGGTGTCAGTAGTACTCACTGGGTGCATAGAAATGGATGAGCAACAGTTAAGGGGGTGTAAAAAAAAAACACTTACTTGGATATTTTCTACAAAAGTAGGGGTTTCAATAAGTGGTACCATACACATGGGATTCATCAAATTAAGTTTTGGAGTTCAAACAAAGTCACTGGTTAACAGATGGGAATGGATAGTAAATAAATTCTTCGATGCTGGGTAAATGAAGTGAGATATTACAAAGACTTATTAGAGCTATTGTTCTTCCTTGCAGCAGTGGGAGAAAATTTAGATCCAACATAATGAATCTATAAATGAATGTGATAGGGATAATATCCTCAATTTGTACTAATTATTTGATTGTGGGTAAAGAAATTAATTAATCGTAGTGGATTGTTAACAAGCAGCCTGAAATGTCCTGAGAGTGTGCATCCATGTAATCAGAAATCCCAGATTTGTTTTTACAAACAACATTTTGGTAGAGATCTTATGTGGACGAATACTTGCTTGGTAGATAAAAACGGTACTGCATGCTGGCAGCCACTTCAGTGGCCATTCAGGCCGAACAAATGGAAAAACTGTAATTGAATATGTAATTTACAGATGAGTATTTGGGAAGTAAAAAGGGAATTTATTGATTTGGGAGACATTTTTCGAAGGTTTATTAAAGTGTTGCAATATGACATTTGGCAAGGAAAATTATTGGATGGGAAAATTAGATCTGTTTATAAAATGAGTTTGTTGACCCATTGAAGTTAATTCTTTGAATTGTTGTTTAATTAGCATTTTGAGTTCAAATTGGAAATAGTTTGGTAGAGCTTTGGTTAAAACCTTTGGTTGCAGTGTTTTGGAACAAATTGATAAACCGTAGGAGGTTGATAAGAATAGAAACAAATATGGACCTAAAATAGAAAGATTGTTATGATGATATGAATAAATACTGAGATTAAAAGATTAAATCAAGTGATGTTGCAAATGAAACAGTAGAATTAAGATAATGGCATAACGACAATGTTATGAGTTGTGTCAATTACAATATCAGTGAACTCATATCACCACGAGTGACACACTGTTAGGAAAAAGAGGGAAAAGAAAAAGTGGAGAGGAATTATGGTAATAATACATTATGTTTAATTTGTTGGTTTGAAAAAATTGTTGTTGGGAATTAGGTATTCCCGTTTGTGATTGTAATCATATACAATGCTATTCTTAGTTTAGTAATAAAATACATACCTGATTGAATATTATTTGGGTGACGCATATAAATGAATATAACTTTTGTGTTAAGGAAAAACAACAAATTGTTGAATGTGAAACTGTCGGAAGATATACATGATTATGCTGATTTCATGGTAAGATGTACCCTATCTGATCCAGTGTGTGCGGAAAGCAGATTCAGATGTGACTGAGCATAAGGATAAGACGAGATCACATTTTGGAGGGATTGCTAACGGAATTGGGAAGAAGTTCGAGAAAGAAAATTTGTGGCTAAAAAATGAAGTTAATCGTGGCATACACCCTCTTTCTCAAAGAATGATGAAGACATTCTCCCGTGTAACTTGGAGATGAATGCTTACCTTCACCAAGGAAATTTATGTGACCATTTGCCTGGATCACACTGCAACATATGAAAGAAAGGCGATCACTTACTCTTGTTCGAAGGCTTCGAACATTCACCACATCAGAAGTTGCAGGACAACGACATTTTACCTGCAACCTCTGTGAAATGCGGGAACATATGTTATTACTTCACCAACGTCCGGGGAACCAGCATGGAGCTGCAAAAAACGGCTGTGCCCTTGTCACAACAGCTGTGCACGATTCTGCTGGTTGCTCCTGGTAAGGACCATGAATGACCTGAACACCATGGTCCCAACATCATTGTGGATGCATCCGGCATCCCTGTTCCACATCTTGCTGGCCAATCAACGTCACACCAATACTTGCTGCCCACTCACAATGAGGGAGGAGGCAAGTCGACTACAACTGGGTGAAGGCCGTGTTCAGGAATTACTATGGTTTACAGCAAAAAGTGGCAAGAATGCTACAAGGAGAGCAGGGTCAGTCTATGACTCCGCAATGTTACCACAACAGCGAAATCCTACACGAAGTAGTGCAGGAGCTATGAAGACATTAGGAGAAAATGTTTCATACCAGGATTCAAACACAAGTGATCAGCCCTTCCTTTCAAACAAAGTCAACATTTGTGTGGAGGCAAACGTTTTTTGCCAGATGGTGCAGATGCTTTATAAAACTTGAAAATGAAGTGAAATTGTTGTATCTTGGTGATGGTGAAGTGTTGTTTTGAAAATATATTTGTGATGCAAATGCAATAGATTGAACGATATGGAAGGAGTCAATGACCAACGAAATGTTTTGTGATTCTTGCAGGATGACGGTGTATGCCCAAGGGAATTTGTTTACTTGTAGTGATTGATTGTTTACTTATATTGATGTTTAGATTAATGGTTAATATAAACAAAAACAAAAAGATGAGGGAATTGTGGAAGTGTAACTCAGTGTAACTTATTAATTGGCACTGGTAACTTATTAATTAAACTGGTAACGAAGCAGATACATTTTACATGCAAACTCTGTGAAAGACGAGTTTGTAAATGAGTGTCAGGAATGCGCCCGAACATGATAATCTCTTGTCCACCTGGTCACAGCCCCTGGCTGAAGCACCCCCCTATCGTTTGGTAAACGGAACTCACAACAGGAGGGGAGCGAGCTGATACCAGGACTTGGTACATGCATGACCTCGGGGCATTAGCGGAGAGGGGATTAAGTCCAGTTTGTCCATATAAACGAGAGCAAACGTGGAGTCGACAGGACTTGCTACGAGGAGCTCTGACCAACGGGAGTGGCGGAGGAACATCAGCCGAACGAGAAGGACCATGCGAAAAGAGTTAATCTCAGCCATTGAATTATGCGGTATTATTTGGTAAATGGAATGAAGTGAATAACCAGTTAATAAACCAGACCTTTTGTAAACCTGTGTCCGGTCATTGGAGTCTTGAGTCTCTCAGCTACAAATTCCCCTACAACCTCCTCATGGACCATGGTGCACAGCCAAAGATATTATTAATCCAAAAGGGGAAAAATGGGTAAGTCACGTGGAAGAATGAGCAAATCACCAACCAGATGTCAGATCTGCTGATATTTTTCAGTTTTTTCGACATTCCGAGGCCTCTAACTGATCAACACTCAGCTCTTGTTTGTAAACTTTACTGTAGGGAAATTATATATACATTGGGGGTTATCTCTATACTCAGGTAAATGCTTTGCCTACCTTGTGAGACTTTTTCGAGGAGCAGCAGCAGCAGCAACTCAAGCACATGCGAAGAACAATCAGAAGGAGCACAATTCCTGCAAACAAACACAACCGGTGATGGATTATGGATTACATCTGATTGATATTTCTCAAAACATTATGGACGGATTTGGAAGAAATTTGGTGGACAGGTTGGGTGTGTGACAAGGACGAATCGATGCAAATTTGGTGAAGATCTGGATCTGGCTAGTGTAGTTTTTAAGTGATTCTTCACCATTGGGAGATCGGGCCAAAAACGATATGCAGAAGGATATCTCAAAAGGTTATGGACTGATTTGCGCGAAACTTTGTGGACAGGTCGTGTGTGTGACAAGGGCGATTCGATTCAAGTTTGGTGAAAATTCAGATCCGGATCCGGCTCATATAGTTTTAAGTGATTCTTCACCATTGGGGAAATCGGGCCAAAAACGATACAAAGCAGGATATTTCAAAAAGTTGTGGACGGATGATTTTGATGAAACGTGATTCTGTATTGTGATTTTCTGGTCTACTCTGGGATACAAAAAGTAAACTGTTCACCTGATGGAGGTATGCTCTCTACTGAGTGCAATTCTAGTTTTTATTTGCTTTCTTGTTTGTCCGGGCGATATCTCAGCCATCCTTTGAGCTCGGAGGCTGAAATTTGGGTACAATCGTGACCAAGTACTATATAGGGTATTCTTGATTTATTGATTAATCAATTAATCGATTAATTATTTAATATTTTGATTAATTACTTGATTCATTAATTTTCAAAAAGTTACAGATTCGGATGAAGCAGTGGTGGTTTAGGTATGCCATTTGGTATTGTTACATATTTAGGTGAATGTATGTAAATTACCATGCAGGTCTTTGCTTCCGTGTGTAGTATATTAAGTTGTTGTGTAGTTGTTGTGGTTGGAGGGTCAGGAGCCCTTCTGAAAGAGTGGCAGGAAACGGAAGTGGCCGGAAGCGGAAGTGACGAAAAGGGAGGAAAAGACACGAGGGAAAGGAAGGTTTTTCTTCTTCCTCGCCCCGCGACGACGAGAAGGTGGAATCGACCTTACGCTGCGCGGAAAACGCGCCGTTGCGAAACGTCTGGCGAGAGGAGTTACCTGGGCGGTAAATACCTTTTGACACGTCCAGTCACCGTGAGTTCGTGCACGAAACCAAGCGTCCGGGACAGTTTGCCCCGTCTACAAAGACGCGTACGGGTCCGCACGTTGGGCCTCGCTCGCGTCGAAAGCCGCGCTGGGTTTTGCCCCGTCTACAAAGACGCGTACGGGTCCGCACTTGGGGCCTCGCGCACGTTGGACGCCGCGCTGGGTTTGCCCCGTGGCTTGGCAAGGAGGTGCGCTGCAGCCGCGGCCCCAGTCCGAGACGGCACGTTTAGAGCACGTCCGCCCGGGGCTCGTTCAACCGCCCGTGTGCGGAGAGGAGAGACATTGACCACGGAGGGAGTCAGGAGTGGGGCTCACGTGAGGAATGTATAAGATTAAGATGGCCATCTTAGAGTTTGTGTAGATGAGTTCACATGGTTGTAATATTGATTGTGCCTGGTTGTGTATTGTTGATTGCTCGGGGAAAATCTCCGTGGTTGTGTCTTTGAAAGTGTTTGGTATCATTACCATTGGAAATATATACTTGCACATCAGTTGTCGCCTGGGTGAAATTCCTATGGATTGCGTGGCGAATGCGCCTATATAATACTATTTGCTGGCGAAGGTCCTCTCACGGTCCGGGGGTCACCGA
Source organism: Myxine glutinosa (assembly GCF_964187855.1). Lineage (NCBI taxonomy): Eukaryota > Metazoa > Chordata > Myxini > Myxiniformes > Myxinidae > Myxine > Myxine glutinosa. The sequence goes on along the minus strand of NC_136266.1, from coordinate 45,333,428 downwards.
GACCTGGTATGCACTGAGGGGACCACGTAACAGAATTGGGGGCTCGTCCAAATTACGATTTGCGGTTTCGCAATTGGGTCTACGTCCGGGATCTAAAAGTGTATAAAATAATAAAATAATAATATTTTTGGTAATTAAAATTTATTAATTAATTATTAATTGGTAATATTTTTTTTTGAGAAATTGGGGAAAGTCTTGGGGTGAAGGTTAACAGGTGTTAACGATAGGCACCATGGCGTTTGTGGCACAGAACTTTGGGGTAACCCCGAGTGAGGCACAGTTCCGAGCGTTGCTAAAGTCGGATCTCTTGAAATTGGCCAAACATTTTAACTTGGAGGTCCGAACTAATTTGAGGAAGGCAGAGTTGCAGGCCACGGTGATACAATCTATGGTGGGATTAGGAACATGGGACGAGTTAGCCTGGGAGTGGCTACCCGAAGAACCAGAAGACGTTGAGCTCCGGAAACTGGAGTTGCAATTACGGAGCCAGGAACGGATAAAAGAAGAGGAAAGGAAAGCAGAAAAGGAAAGAGCAGAAGAAGAAAGGAAAGCAGAAGAGAGAAGAGAAGAGAAACAAGCACAAGAAAGGAGAGTGGAACGAGAACTCCAGGAAAGGTTAGCAGAAGAAGAAAGGAAAGCAGAAAAGGAAAGAGCAGAAGAGGAAAGGAAAGCAGAAGAGAGGAGAGAAGAGAAACAAGCAGAGGAAAGGAGAGTGGAAAGAGAACTCCAGGAAAGAAGAGAAAAGGAACAAGCAGAGGAAAGGAGAGCTGCAAGGGACCTCGAAGCAGAGGAGAGAAAAGCGGAAAGGGAATTAAAGGAACGTGACATGCAGCTTCAGCAAGAAATCAAATTCAAGGAGCTGGAGTTAATGAGAGAACGGGGAGAGGCACCACCCTTGCTGACGGGGTCGACACCTAACCAGAAAACCTGGGATGTGGGCAGACATGTGAGGCTGGTTCCACCGTTCAGTGAAAAAGAAGTCGCGAAATTTTTTCCACACTTTGAGAAAGTGGCTCGACAATTAAACTGGCCGGAGGAGGCATGGACCATACTCGTGCAAAGTGTGCTGGTGGGGAAAGCTCAGGAAATTTATTCGGCGCTACCAATGGACCAATGTGCAGATTATGAGGTACTGAAGAAGCACATCCTCAAAGCCTATGAGTTGGTTCCGGAAGCTTACAGGCAAAAATTCAGGAATGCCAGGAAGAGGGAGAGTGAGACCCATGTGGAGTTTGCCAGAGTGAAAGAAAACATGTTTGATCGGTGGTGTGAGTCAAAAGGAGTCGGGAAAGACTTCGAGACATTGCGGGACTTGATCCTGGTGGAGGAATTCCAGCAGTGTGTCCACGAGGACATCAAAGTGTACCTGCAGGAAAAGAAGGTACCAAAGTTGTGGGACGCAGCCACCATGGCAGATGATTATGCCTTAACCCACCGAATAGGGGTCCACGAACCTAACTCCTCGCCTAGATCTCCGCAGGGGAGGTGGGGAACAGCAGGTGCGGAGAACGACCATACATGGCGGCGGCCTCGAGATGATTATGGGGACAACTATGATACCCCACCGGTTCGAAATCAGAGGGATGCGGGCCCAAGACAAACTTATAGTTCGGGGGGCCCGAGGCAGACCCCGAGTTTTTCCTCCGGGCCTACTTGCGCGTTTTGCAAAAAACCTGGACACTTGATGTCCAGTTGTTACCTCATGAAAAGGGACAACCCAGAGCGGAGTCCGACTATTACAACTCCGAATGCGATGGCTAGCGTAAGAAATCGCCATCAAGAGGGTTACCAACCATTTATTTCCGAGGGGTTTGTGTCACTGGATGGAGCCTCGACTAACCGGAGACCGGTTAGGATATTGAGAGACACAGGGGCCCATCAATCTTTAATGCTTGAAGGCATTTTGCCATGGTCTGAGGAGACGGCAACGAGGGATAGTGTTCGTTTACAGGGGATCGGGGGCGGTGTTAGTGCTCCCCTTCAGGTCATCCAGTTGGAGTCCGATTTGGTGTCAGGACCGGTCACCGTCGGTTTACAAGCCACGTTTCCTGTAGAGGGTGTATCTGTGGTTCTCGGGAATGATTTGGCCGGGGGTCAAGTTTATGGTAACCTGAGGGTTGATAAAGAGCCCAGCAGGGAAAATAACACCACACCAGCTCGGGATGGTGACAAAAGTGCCAAGTTATTTGTAGGGGGACTGAACTTCAAAACAGAGGAAGAAGTTCTGACCTCTGTCTTCAACAGATATGGGCCGCTGGTGGAAGTGCGGTTGGTAAGAGACTGGGAAACGCAACAGTCAAGAGGGTTCGGCTTTGTCACGTTTGCCAGCACAAAAGACGCCAGAGAGGCAGAGAAGAATTGGAATGGCAAGGATTTGGAGGGTCGGACCATAACAGTAGGGAAGGCATTTCGTAGGCGTCGAGAGGTCTACAGGAGAGGACAACTGGGCGGTAGTTTTGGTGGTGGCCGCAGTCAATATTATTATGGAGGCTCCCTGAGTTACGGCCGCTCCCGAAGGAAGAATTGGCAAAGTAGTGGCCGAGAAGAAGACCGGTATTCAGGGGACTACAGGGACCAGTGGTCCCACCCTAATTATTAGGGACGTTCTGAGAAGTTGAAGCACTGAAGGCGGCGGAGCCGCCGAGCCAAGATTCCTACACGAATTAACCGTGAACGCCGTTCCTAAAGGCGTCCATGTAGTGAACTTTCCTGCACGGACTAACCGTGAACTCCACGTTCCTCAAGGCGCCCATGTAGAGAACTTTCCTGCACGGACTAACCGTGAACTCCACGTTCCTCAAGGCGCCCATGTAGAGAACTTTCCTGCACGGACTAACCGTGAACTCCGCGTTCCTAAAGGCATCCATGTAGTGAATACTCGGCTTGGCCTCCCGGAAAAGTGCTATCGAGTGGCTTAACTGGCTTTATTTTTAAGTGATAACTGTGCCCGGGGGGAACTGATAATGTGGGGGGGTTGAGTTATCTGGTTGTTTCTCCAAATTGGCCGGCAAAGAAAGTTTTCGCTGGGTTCAAACTTTCTTTCTTGAAGGGGGGGAGTGTTACATATTTAGGTGAATGTATGTAAATTACCATGCAGGTCTTTGCTTCCGTGTGTAGTATATTAAGTTGTTGTGTAGTTGTTGTGGTTGGAGGGTCAGGAGCCCTTCTGAAAGAGTGGCAGGAAACGGAAGTGGCCGGAAGCGGAAGTGACGAAAAGGGAGGAAAAGACACGAGGGAAAGGAAGGTTTTTCTTCTTCCTCGCCCCGCGACGACGAGAAGGTGGAATCGACCTTACGCTGCGCGGAAAACGCGCCGTTGCGAAACGTCTGGCGAGAGGAGTTACCTGGGCGGTAAATACCTTTTGACACGTCCAGTCACCGTGAGTTCGTGCACGAAACCAAGCGTCCGGGACAGTTTGCCCCGTCTACAAAGACGCGTACGGGTCCGCACGTTGGGCCTCGCTCGCGTCGAAAGCCGCGCTGGGTTTTGCCCCGTCTACAAAGACGCGTACGGGTCCGCACTTGGGGCCTCGCGCACGTTGGACGCCGCGCTGGGTTTGCCCCGTGGCTTGGCAAGGAGGTGCGCTGCAGCCGCGGCCCCAGTCCGAGACGGCACGTTTAGAGCACGTCCGCCCGGGGCTCGTTCAACCGCCCGTGTGCGGAGAGGAGAGACATTGACCACGGAGGGAGTCAGGAGTGGGGCTCACGTGAGGAATGTATAAGATTAAGATGGCCATCTTAGAGTTTGTGTAGATGAGTTCACATGGTTGTAATATTGATTGTGCCTGGTTGTGTATTGTTGATTGCTCGGGGAAAATCTCCGTGGTTGTGTCTTTGAAAGTGTTTGGTATCATTACCATTGGAAATATATACTTGCACATCAGTTGTCGCCTGGGTGAAATTCCTATGGATTGCGTGGCGAATGCGCCTATATAATACTATTTGCTGGCGAAGGTCCTCTCACGGTCCGGGGGTCACCGAGACCTGGTATGCACTGAGGGGACCACGTAACAGTATGTTTGTTGTTTTGGTATATTTAGGTATGTTTAGGTATTTTGTACCCCACTGATAGGTCGGATCTGGACTCGGACCTGAACAAAAATCGAATCGGCTTGTTCTTTTCACTTTAACAACCTGTCCACCAAGTTTTGTCATAAGTCGTCCACAACTTTTTGAAACATCATGGTGTATATAATTTTTGGTCTTATCACTCAATGGTGAAGAATCATTAAAAAAAATTAAAACTTCTCGAATCTGGGATTCAGATCTTTACCAAAATCGAATCGATTTGAACGAAAATCTAAATTGTTACACACACAAGCAGTACACCATGTTTCGTCGAAATCCGTCCACAACTTTTTGAGATGTCATGATATATATAGAGTTTTTGCCCAATCTCTCAATGGTGAAGAATCACTTGAAAAATTATCGGATCCAAATCTGGATGCTGATCTTCACCAACATCGAATCATTTTGCCCTTGTCACACACCCAACCTTTCCAGGACGTTTCGTCCAAATCCGTCTATAACCTTTTGAGATATCTTGCTGAAATACAGACAAACAGACAGATAAACAAACAGGTGTGAAAACATAACCTCCATCCACCTTCGGTGGTCTTTCTATCTTCCACCGACTCCTCTCCGGCCTTGCCCCTCTGCTCTCTCTGTGCTCTGTCCCAACCATATTCCTGCAGGACGCACAAGATCTGCCAGCAACCCTCTTATGGTGAAACTTCCAAAATCAAGACTCTCTGCTCACCTTCACTCTTTCATTTCGCTTTTTCCCCACCTCTAGAACAAACTCCCTCACTCTCTTCAATCCCACTCCTCTCTCCAGGCCTTTAAAACAACTGTTCACCACAATCTCATATTTCCCCCCATCCAAAACCTTGACTTTTTTTACCCCCGTTGATCCACCCTAAACCCACCCCCTATTCCCTGATTTCTTTCCTGATGTAGCCATCTTGTTTATCCCGTGTAACTTGCCGCAGCCCTCTCTCTTCCACAGATCTCCCGATGTACCTGTTCTCTACAGCTGTTGTACTTCACTCTCTGCCCCCCTTCTTGTCTCCCACTCTCTTTATTATATGTTCTGTCTTCGCTCTTATACGAGCCTTGACTTAGTATACAAAAAATACCATGAGAGATTCAAATTCACCCTTTAATCAGCAATAATTTGACTTATTAACAGTATTGCATAAAACATGGGATTTTCTTGATTCAATGCCAAATCCATTGACATACCCACAATGATGACAAACACTGCCAGTGTGACAGCATCCCATGTGTTCTGCACAGGATTAAAGGATGTGTACATTTCCTGAGCCATTTGCTGAAGACAGGATAAATCGCTAGTGGACACGGTTTCCAAATGTCTGGGATGGTGGTCGATGCCTCGTTCAGCTGAAATAAAGACAAAGAAAGAGAATTGCAAAATTAAATCATATTGTCTTGTGCTTATGAATTTACAATTGATGTGAGTCAGGAGAAGGAAGGGAGCATTTGGGACGTCTGAAGGAGTTGGAGAGAGCGAGGGTATTGCATTAAACAATTTTAAATTGCTTATGTAAAATGTAGATGGCCTCAAATAAATCATCAACACTTGTGGCCATCCTTGTGCCACACAACAAATCGAAGGGAATCAACGTCCACATCCTCTTCAATCTCATTCTTCCCTCCATATCTTCAAGACAGCTGACCACCACCATCTCAGATCACCCCTCCCACACAAAACCTTGGCATTTTCTATGCCTGTTAACCCTCCCCAATCTCACCTCTTTCGACGTTTCCAGTTTTTCCTTCCTGAGAGTTTGCTTCTGTATCTGTCTTGTCCACTCCCTTGTGTTGTTCCTTAACCCTCGTTCTTCCCAACATCCCTTATTTGTCTAAGTCTCTATATATTTGATTCATCATCTCTGTTGTTGGTTTTTCCCCTCTCTTTCTCATGTTCCTTTTGTTCTCATGTTCCGTCGAATGATTCATTCGACGTTCTAGCTCCTTCACGAGTTGTTAGTGTTCAACTTTGTGTTGAACTGGTCGCCACTCCAGCACCAGAAGTCAGGGTAGGTATTTTGAATTTGTCCAGGGTGCCTGTGATACTGTGATAGTTCACCTACACTTTACAAAGGACACTGTGGGAGCTTTAAAGTCCATCAACTAATGCTGGCAAAAAGGACACCAGTATAACGTCCATCTGAGAGACAGCACACAAATTGATGACTTGTCCTGCATGTGAAACATGAGGATGACAATATATACAGTGCATTCAGAAAGTATTCAGACCCCTTCACTTTTTTCACATTTTGTTATGTTGCAGCCTTATGCTGAAATCGTTTAAATTCATTTTTTTCCTCATCAATCTACACTCAATACCCCATAATGACAAAGAGAAAACAGGATTTTAGAAAGTTTTGCAAATTTATTAAAAAGAAAAAACTGAAATATCACATCGACAGAAGTATTCAGACCCTTTGCTATGACACTTCAAATTTAGCTCAGGTGCCACCCATTTCTCTTAATCATTGTTGAGATGTTTCTACACCTTGATTGGAGTCCACCTGTAGTGAATTCAATTGATTGGGCATGATTTGGATAGGCACACACCTGTCCATATAAGGTCTCACAGCTGACAATGCATATCAGAGCAAAAACCAAGCCATGAGGTCGAAGGAACTGCCTGCAGAGCTCAGACAGGATTGTGTCGAGGCACAGATCTGGGGAAGCCCACAAAAAAAAATTCTGCTGCATTGAAGGTTTCCAAGAGCACAGTGGCCTCCATAATTCTTAAATGGAAGAAGTTTGGAACAACCAGGACTCTTCCTCGAGCTGGCCACCCGGACAAACTGAGCAATCGGGGGAGAAGGGCCTTGGTAAGAGAGGTGATCTAGAACCGCATGGTCACTCTGGCTGAGCTCCAGAGATCCTGTGTGGAGATGGGAGAAACTTCCAGAAGGACAACCATCACTGCAACACTCCACCGATCTGGGCTTTATGGCAGAGTGGCCAGACGGAAGCCTCTCCTCAGTGAAAGACACATGAAAGCCTCAGTGAAAGAGACATGAAAGCACCTAAAGGACTCAGACTGTGAGAAACAAGATTCTGTGGGCTTTCATGTGTCTTTCACTGAGGAGAGGCTTCCGTCTGGCCACTCTGCCATAAAGCCCAGATCGGTGGAGTGTTGCAGTGATGGTTGTCCTTCTGGAAGTTTCTCCCATCTCCACACAGGATCTCTGGAGCCCAGTCAGAGTGACCATCGGGTTCTCGGTCACCTCTCCTACCAAGGCCCTTCTCCCCCAATTGCTCAGTTTTGCCGGGCGGCCAGCTCTAGGAAGAGTCCTGGTTGTCCAAACTTCTTCCATTTATGAATTATGAAGGCCACTGTGCTCTTGGGAACCTTCAATGTAGCAGAATTTTTTTGTAGGCTTCTCCAGATCTGTGCCTCGACACAATCCTGTCTCTGAGCTCTTCAGGCAGTTCCTTCGACCTCATGGCTTGGTTTTTGCTCTGATATGCATTGTCAGCTGTGAGACCTTATATAGACAGGTGTGTGCCTTTCCAAATCATGTCCAATCAATTGAATTTACTACAGGTGGACTCCATTCAAGGTGTAGAAACATCTTCTTTTTTTTTTCTTTTTTTTTGTATACAGAATCGAGGCTCGTGAAAGAGCTAACATTTATCAAACAAACAAATCAAACAAGCAAGCAAACAAAGTATATAAAAAGGGGATCGGCAGACAAGACTGGGAGAGAAGGGGAGGAAGCACACAAACACAACATTTGAGAGCAGGAACATCGGGAGATGTGTGGGAGGGAGAGGGCTTGGGGGGAGGCAGGACAGGTATAAAACGCAAGGACACCAAGGAAAGCAGTTGGAATTTCAAAAAAGTGGATTTGGGGTGAAATTAGCGGGGGTAGAAAAGATCAAGGTTTTGGATGGGGGAAGATAAGAGATGGTGGTGAACAGCTGTTTTAAAGACCTGGAGGGAGGAGTGGGATTGAAGAGAGTGAGGGAGTTTGTTCCAGAGGCGGGAGAAAAGAGGAATGAAAGAGTGAAGGTGAGCAGAGAGTCTTGATTTTGGCAGTTTAACCATAAGAGGGTTGCAGGCAGATCTTGTGCGACCTGTAGGAATATTTGGGGGCCAGAGCACAGACAGGGCTGGGGGGCTAGGCCGGAGAGGAGTCGGTAGAAGACAGAAAGATCACCAACCTGCTTGCGGTGAGTAAGTGAAAGGCCCTCGGAGATAGCGTCATCGCGGGAGATTCCAATGATTCTGAACGCTTTGGTTTCAACAGCGTGAAGACAAGCTAGGTGTGAGGCAGGAGCACCAGTCCAGAGGGGAGAGCAGTACTCCATTGAGCTGCGGATGAAAGCCTTGTATGTGGTGAGGATCTCAGGTGTGCCAAGGAAGGACTTCGCACGACGGAGGATGCCCAGTCGGCGACTGGCTTTGGAGGCCAGCTTGGAAATGTGGTTTTCCCAGGAAATATCATGGCAGATAGTGAGACCCAAAAGCTTGAGTGACAGAACTTCTTGGAGAGGATTATTCAGAAAGTAGATGGGAGGGTTGTCCAGTCGGTCTTTTCGGAGAGACATTGTAAGAGTGTGAGATTTGTCAGGATTGAAAGACATGTTCCACTTGTTTGCCCAGTCTGTGATTTTGTCCAGGTCTGCAGAGAGTGAGGAGGCTGCAGACTGCCGATCTGAGGGATGAGAAATGGAGCGACAGAGAGTAGAGTCATCAGCAAAGTGATAGAGAGGATTTTCAAGAGAGTCAGAGAGATCATTGATGAAGACCAGAAAAAGCACAGGGCCCAGAACACTGCCTTGGGGAACTCCAGCCTGAACAGGAAGAGGAGATGTGAGAAACCCATTCAGGGCCACACGTTGACTACGACTAGAGAGGAAGTCCGCCAGCCATGCGTGGAGATTTCCCTGGATACCAAAGGAGGAGAGTTTGGTGAGCAGAGCGGGGTGCCAGGCCGTATCGAAGGCACGTGATATGTCGAGGGAGACAGCTCTAATTTCCTGTTTGGCATTGAGGACCTCCATCCATTGTTGAGACAGCAGAAGCAGCATGTTCAGAGTAGAGTGACCTGGTCTGAAACCAAATTGATGATCAGAGATCAAGCCATTGGAGAAGAGGAAAGATTTCATATCCGAAGCAAAGATGGATTCCATGACTTTGCCGATAATTTGGAGAAGGCTGATTGGTCTGTAGTTGCTCGGATCTGTTTTTGCACCTTTTTGTGTAAAGCGGTGATGTTGGCTGATTTCCAAGCAGATGGCAGTTTACCTTGAGCAAAAGAGAGGGTGAAGAGAACAGAGAGAGGGAGTGAAAGAGCGGAAAAACAGGATTTTAGGACCCGTGGGCTGATGCCGTCAGGTCCATTTGCAGAATCAGAGTCGAGGGTTGACAGAAACTTTTCCACCTTGTCAGGAGGAAAGGACACGGAGTCCAGGAGCAGCTGGGTACGACTGGGTACGGTAGGTACAGAGAGGGATCTCAAAGATGATCAACAGAAATGGGAGGCACCTTTGCTAAATTTCAAGTGTCATAGCAAAGGGTATGAATACTTACAGTCACGTGAAAAAGTAAGTACACCCCATGTAAAGTTTTGACTTTTTCAACACATTTCAACATACAGCTATTTGATCTTCATTTCAACAATATTGATAGATAAAGGTGATATAATACAACAAATATCATGAAACATTTACATTTTGTAGTCCATTGTATAATTTAAGTAAACATAAATGCAAATTTCGCATGTGGAAAAAGTAAGTACACCCTTGGCTCTGATAGGCGGTATTGCCCCCTTTGGCAGAAACAACCTCAAGTAGGCGTTTCTTATAACTGTCTACCAGTCTCTGACATCGACTGGGAGAAATTTTTGCCCACTCCTCCATGCAGAATTCTTTCAGCTGTGCGATGTTTGAGGGGTTTCTTGCATGCACAGCTCATTTCAAATCCCCCCACAACATCTCGATGGGATTTAGATCCAGGCTTTGACTTGGCCATTCCAGACCCCTCCATTTATTTCTTTTCAGCCATTCCTTGGTGGATTTACTGGTATGTTTAGGGTCATTGTCATGTTGCAAGGTCCACCTTCGGTTGAGCTTCAACTTTCCGACAGATGGCCTCATATTATCCTCAAGCACTCTCTGGTACAATGAAGAATTCATAGTGGATTCTATGATGGTGAGCTGCCCAGGCCCTGATGCAGCAAAGCTGCCCCAAACCATAATATTTCCACCACCATGCTTTACAGTTGGTATCAGGTTCTTGTGGTCAAATGCTGTCTTTGGTTTTCACCAAACATGTCTTCTGGTACTGTGGCCAAACAGCTCTACCTTTGACTCATCTGTCCAGAGCACATTGTTCCAGAAGTGCTGGTCTTTGCCTAGGTGTTCATTGGCAAACTTTAGTCTTGCCCTGATGTTATTTCTGGACAGCAAAGGTTTCCTCCTGGCACACCTCCCTTGTAGATCAAATTTGTGCAGCCACTTTCTAATGGTAGACTCGTGCACTTTGACATCAACAGTGGCAAGAGCTACCTGTAGGTCCCGTGATGACGTTCTGGGGTTCTTAGAGACTTCTTTCAGCATCTTGCGGTCTGCCCTCTGGCTGAACTTGCAGGGGCGGCCTGGCCTGAGCAAGTTGGCAGTTGTTTGGAATCTGCTCCACTTGTAAATGATCTTCCGAACAGTCGAATGATTGATTTCAAATTGTTTGGAGATCTTTTTAAATCCCTTCCCAGACTCGTAAGCACCTATAACCTTCTTTCTGAAGGCCTCAGAGAGCTCTGCTCTTATGATCTAGGCATGGCGACGCCGCACACTTCAACAACAAAGAGCAAACCAAACGAAATGTTTGAGGTTTAAATGAGACAGGTTCCTCCAAGATCCTCTCTAACGATGTTCTAATCATTTGCACCTGAGCTGATGCACCTGATTCTAATTTTAGGTATTTGAAGCATTGATAAATGTAGGGGTGTACTTACTTTTTCCACATGTGAAATTTGCATTTATGTTTATTTAAATTATACAATGGACTACAAAATGTAAATGTTTCATGATATTTGTTATATTATATCACTTTTATCTTTCAATATTGTTGAAATGAAGATCAAATAGCTGTATGTTGAAATATGTTGAAATAGTCAAAACTTTACATGGGGTGTACTTACTTTTTCACGTGACTGTGCATACCTGTACACACAAATACATTCGTCGTGGCCCAAAAGTATGTTTATCAGCAATATACCATATTCATTTTCAGCAAAACGCTTTTTTCTTCTTCAAACAATCCTGAGTTGTAAGTTGAAAACTTTGATTATTGACAACTAAATTACATCTCAATAATGCTTGATAACACATAATTTTTTTTTTTTACATCCATCACTTACATTTTATCACAAATGTGTATATATATATATATATATATATATATATATATATAATCGTTAGATTAAATAAGACGCAGACGTAGCTTCAGGACGTCAATCTTTAATTGTCGACCAAGCTTTCGACCAACAAAGGTCTTCTTCTGAGTCAGCCCCAAGTTCAACGGAAGGCTTCCGTTGAACTTGGGGCTGACTCAGAAGAAGACCTTTGTTGGTCGAAAGCTTGGTCGACAATTAAAGATCGACGTCCTGAAGCTACGTCCGCGTCTTATTTAATCTAACGATTATATACTCAATACAAATGAGACGCCCTGCTCGTACTTTGGAGTTTCTACTATTTCTTACAGTTATATATATATATATGTATATATATATATATATATATATATATATATATATATATATATATATATATATATATATGTATATACATATATATATATATATATATATATATATGTATATATATATATATATATATATATATATATATATATATATATATATATATATATATATATACGTATACATATATATATATATATATATATATATTTATATATATATATATATATATATATATATATATATATATATATATATATATGTATAAAAAAATATATTCACAACAACACAGAACCCCGCACCTGGCACTCTGCGATGTCTTGTATTCGATTAAAACTCAAATAAAAACTTCAGGCGGCTTTTATCCCTGAGAATATTGCATCTCCTCCAATCTTTCCCTTCACTTTCCCTGTTTACAGTTTCAAAAACGAACCGAAGCTCCGCCCACTACCTTTCCACCGACCAATCAACACCGCACCATGTTGTTTCTTCATATCAAATCACGTGAGGATAACGTCGTTTGTACTTAGTATTTTGACGTCAAACTTATCAGGACATCCGTTACAATCACACCATTCACACCAACACTCCATTCAGTGCAAGAACATCACGACCTTGGCGTCGGTATACTGAACTAACTATCTCAATTTGTCATGAAAGTTCCCAACCAAATATTTTTCGCAAGCTGAGAGAAAAAGACAATGGAATGGTGACAAAATAATCTTGAGCCCATTACTTTTTCAAGTCTTTCATATCGATCGTCTTGAATAAAGTCTTGTACGATGAACAAATGCATTTTGTTCGTATTTAAAATGTATCTTGTGAAAAATGCCAGGGGCATAGAAAAGGCCCCTTTATATAATATAAGGGTATGTGCCATGTGGCAAAGTATAGAAATGAAGGGACATTCCATAGCTTGTAGAAAATGTCGAACAATAGAATAGAAGGGACATTCAAATAATCTCGTGTGCATGCTGTACTACCCTTGTGTTCTTCGGAGGAACCAAGTAATGCTTTAGAAACGTTCATAGAAAGGGGTGCCAATTTGATTCATCCACCCGCATGAACAAGTAAATGTATTTTATTTTCCAGATGCAGGGCGTTTTGTTCTATAACTATATGTATATAGTTACAGCCACGGGTTTCAAGATCTACTACGATAGGGGTTGCCTCGGTTCGTGTTTATTAAAATATTTGATGGCATTTATCTCTGATACACACACACACACACACACACACACACACACACACACACACACACACACACACACACACACACACACACACACACACACACACACTTGTAGTGTCATTTTGAATCTAACTATGGTGGCTATTTTTGCTAACATAATTAGATGGTATTCATAGAATAATTACCCTGCGCAGTCAAGTTGGTGTGAACCAACTCTTCTGGTTTTGAAGGTTTTTTTTATTTGATCCAATATGGCTGTCAGACCACGTGAGCGAATATATCATAAACTTATATTCTCTAATATAATTGTTGCGTAAATCACGCTCAAGAAATTTCAAACTGATCAGACTAAGCATTGTCCCTGTATAATTATGACGTCATAATTAAGGCACCAATGAGGTCATCATTAAGAACACTTATTCTCCATGCGGAGTTCTTAAACAATGAGCCACGTTTCAAATTTTTTCCATGGAGCAGTTTCAGGGATAGAGGTGCAACGTTTTTCAGTTTTTCCAAGATGGCGCCGGTACCACGTGACCTATGACGTCATAATTATCATTATAATATTCTATAGGAGGAGTTGCTTTCATATGGTGAAAATTTCGTGTCCATCAGACCAACGGTTGCCGAGAATTTTTTTTTTTAATGCAGACACGCACGTACGTATGTATGTACGTACACATACAGCCGATCGCTTAACCCCACATTTCACATGGTAATAAATTGATGAATGTTATGTATTAATTCACCTCTCGGAGCCATTCCCACAACAATATGTACCATCACTATATTTGTCTGTTGTCTCCAAAACTCCGAATTACACTTTCATGCAATAATCATGGAAGTCCTCTAAACTATTTTCACCAAGATATCTGAAATAACATATTCCTAGATGAAAAACAACAACTTTATTCTAACTGTAAGATTTGGGTGTGAACACCCTGAAAGCATGAAAATTTCATCAGACTCAGTGGTGTAATGGTTAGAGGGTCTGCTCTCTGAGTCCGGGAGGTCAGAGGTTCAAAGTGTTCTGAACCCCGGCTGAGTCATGGCAAATACTTAAAAAATGGTACGTGCTGCTGCTGTACGTGCTGCTTCCTTGCCGACACTCAGAATTTAAAGATACATTTCGGGATATAGACCAAGGACAAACATTGTCAATTCCCCAGAAGGGAACCTCTATTATCGATATCAACCAGTTTGCACTTCTTTGTCACAATACTTTGTTGCGTCACCAAGACTAGTCAGGTTCACCATGTTTTTTCGTTCAAAATTTTTGGAGATTAGCAAAACTATACATTTTTGGAATATTCAGAGCATGAGGAATCCAAAAATTAATGTTGGCATTTGCGTAGACACCTGCATGGCCGCCATTTTGGATTTTCAAAATAGCCACCATAAATTACATCATTTGCGCTATCTCGGCTTCTAGTCAACCTAGAATCTTATTTAAATATGCCAATCCTATGTTTTCTGGGTCAAGAAAACCATTGGTGGGCTCGTTAGACTTCTAATCCTAACACTTGCTTCACTTTTAGGACTTTCCAGATGTTAGTGATACAAAAAATATTCCGCTCACATCTTCCAACCTATAAACTTTTCATTGAATATGCCTATTCCATGTTTCCAGAGATAAGGAATCCACTTGTAGTATAGCGAGACTCCTAATTATTCTAACACGTGATTCATTTTCAGGAAATATTTATCTTGGCAGCTGATCTGTTTATCTTTCGAACTGAACTAACACTTATCTTGGTGGAGTTGTATAATATATGCTGGATGCTGTTCGGTACTTTCAGGGCATAACTCATGATGGATGAAAGCCCTGATGACAACAACTCCAAGGAGCCTGTCGACTGGAAACTATGCATCTTCTGTCAGGAGTCTAACACTAGTAAAGGGGCAGTTGCTCTGAATCCCAGGACCGAATCCTACCAGAAACTACTTGACGTGGTGACGGAGCGAGCCGGCATACATGATGGACAATTTGTTGCAATTCAAAGACGTCTCCAAGGAACCAAAAAAATGCTGCTCGACAAGGAGACAACATGGCATCGAAGCTGCTATTCTTCTGCCACAAACCAGACAGAGTTGCAGCGAGGCAGACACCGCTTTGAATATTCAGTGTCCTCGGGATGGTATGCCGTAAAAAACGTAGCTATAAAAGATCAAGTTCAGAAATGGAAGCAGATACACCAGGAACATCAATGCCATTCACAAGATCTGCGACAGAACCTTTGTCAAAAGACGAGTGCTTCTTCTGTCAATCGGATAACGGTCAAACTCTCTTCACAGTTAGAACCGGGAACTCGGGGAAGGCACTCAGGAAAGCAGTAGAAATTTCCCAAGATCCAGTGTTGATGACAAGAATAAGCAATCCAATATCGCCAAGTGATGCCCATGCAATAGATGTCAGATATCACAAGCTGTGCTGGACACAACATGTGTTCCATGTCCTCAGGGATCATACCAATGACGAAGCCAAATCCACGACGGCAGACCTGCCCATGCAGATGTCATGCTTGATCGAGTTGATCAATCTTGTTGACATACAAACTCAAAACAAAGCATATCTCCCCATGGACGTCATGGAAACAATATACATCTCCATGCTTGGGGGTAGCAAGGAGGCACAGAAGCACACACCAACGCTGACAAGACAATGGCTGAAGGATAAGATTCTTCAAGATTTACCAAGTGTGACGTCCGTGAGGCAGAAAGACAGACGAAAACCATCAGTGCTTTACTGCCCTGAAGCCTGTGAAGAAGATATGGTCCACATGCCTATGATACAAGACCATGCAAGTGAAATGGACAACACGAAGATGTTATACAAGACAGCTAAGCTAATACGCAGAAGTATTGCGAACTTCACTGACGAGAAGAAACAGTCAGACACGGTTACCGTATTGAGCACGGCAGAAAACGTTCCACAAGAGTTGTACAGCCTTATACATTGGCTTTTGGTAGGACCCAAAGAGGAGTTTCAAACAGAGATGAGGCGCAGGACAGTGGACCAATCAGCACTGACATTAAGCCAAAACATCATGTATGCTTTCAAAACCAAAAGACAGGTGCAACACCGACCCAAGCAGGCGACAGACACATACCGGACACAACAAACGGCATCCATACAACAAGTATTCCTGACCTAAGGTGGCATCTGTTTTGCAAACATCTGGCAGAAAGCAGCAAGTTGCCTCCTACAGTTGGTGCCCTTGAGAAGCACAATGAACGTGTGCGCGTACAGAGTAGGGTGTGGTGCCAAGCCACCGTGATGTGGCAACGTCTGTTCGACCCACTCAAACATGGCTATTATCAGAATGACCATGGTGAGATACTACCTACCACCACGAAGGTTCCACCTGCACCACAGGCCATTGTAGAGTTGGTCAGATGTCAGTGTAAAGCCCATTGCACAACCCAGAGGTGTTCATGTAGGAGACACAACTTGGCTTGCACAGACCTTTGTTTGTGTTGTGTGGAAGTGACTGCGAAAATGACGCGGACTGTAATGCCAAAATTGACACTCAGGACAGTGATGAAGATCTGTAAAAGCATATTCCTGAACGGTATAGACCTAGTAGATCCTGTGTATAGGACTTATAGTTCAATCTGATACTAACAAGGCTGCTTTCTTGCTTTATAAACCCATATCTATAACTTCAAAGGACTTTCAATATCATGTATTATGTAATACAGTTATACCACAGATATAATGGTTTTCAATTACCTTTGTTTGTTGCTTTTCTATAACCCTGAGCACTATGTTGAGGCCTTTATTGGATTCCTTGACCCAGAAAACGTAGGATTAGCATATTTAATTAAGTTTCTAGGTTGACGAGAAGCCGAGATAGCGCAAAATATGCATTTATGGTGGCCATTTGAAAATCCAAAATGGCGGCCATGCAGGTGTCTGTGCAAATGCCAATATTGATTTTCGGATTCTCCATGCTCTGATGATTCCAAAAATGTACAGGGTTGCTAATCTCCCCAAATTTTGAACGAAATTATATTTGTTAACATAGTGAATGAACTTTCCCCTGGACCGCACTGTTGCCCCGGTTGCCCCGGCTCTCTGTTGCCCCGGCTCTCTGTTGCCCCGGCGACCGATAAACAAACAATTTCTCAACGTTTCATTGGTGCGGGCGGTTCAAAATCGTACGCAGCATTCTTCGGGATCCCGTAAGAAGTAAAAGAAGAATAGAAATATCATCGAGTGACAAGAAGGAAAGAACGGAAAGGAGTTTGTGAAACAAGATACCGGTATCAAGGTAAAGGAGAGAGGTGATTCTCATTGAGAGTTATTAATTCTGGAGATCAGTGTAACTACCGTCCGTAATACCGTCCAAATAGCTATGTGGAATTCTCTCATGTATGTAAAGTTCTGATGTAGAATTGATCACGAGGCGATGTCAAAGAGAACAATCGTTTATTGCAGCACTCGGAATCATGTTCATGTCGACGACCCCGTCACAAACACCCCCTGACCCCTTGGCCAGAACTTCCCTTCATACTCCAAAACGCGAGCAAGCACTTCTGGTTCCACACAACTGATGTAAGGCCAAGTAAAAAAAAAAAATGTTTCTCGTCCCCGCCCGCTTCCTTTTTGGTCTCCGCCTACTTTTATTTACTATATAATACTCTTTTTTTTTTTAATATACACTTGTTTAAAAAAAAATCGTTTTGCGAAGAAACTCGGTCTAAAACTTGCCGTTTCCCGTTTCCGGGCGTTTGCTGATCGTATCCACAGAACTCAAATTGACGTAGAAGAACTATGCAGGTCGCTGTGTGGCCCCTCCGCCGCAACGCGGCAGCCATTTTAGTTAGCGCAAGACACCGCCGCTTTCTGCGTACAGATAGGCCTATTGTTAACATGAGCAGTGTGAATGTTCAACAAATATCAGCAATATGCCTTCTTGTGCTGCAATAAACTGTACAAATCGACTTGTGAAAGGTTCTGGGAAAACATTCCACAGGTAAGTAATGTATTTTTCTTAATTATGAAGAGTTTACTCGCCAAACTCTAGTTAAACTTTCACGTTATGCACAGATGTAGTTTTTCGTTTATGTAGTCCCATCTGTTAGTTTGTGTGTGTTTGTGTGTGTGTGTGTGTGTGTGTGTGTGTGTGTGTGTGTGTGTGTCTGTGTGTGTGTGTGTGTGTGTGTGTGTGTGTGTGTGTGTGTGTGTGTGTGTGTGTGTGTGGCGTGTGTGTGTGTGTGTGTGTGTGTGTGTGTGTGTGTGTCACCGTCCAATATATAATGTGTGTGTGTGTGTCACCGTCCAATATAAAAATTCACTATACAATATATAGTGAATATAGTCCATTATACAATATAGTCCATTATACAATATAGTCCATTATACAATATATAATATAATGTCCATTATACAATGTATAATGTCCAATTATATATACAATATATATATATATACAATATACAATATAATTTATAATATAATATATATAATATAATATAATATAATATAATATATATACAATATAATATATATATATATATATACAATATATATACAATATAATATATATACAATATACAATATATATACTGTTGCGGATATGGGACTTGGCCTCAATATCCGCTTGTAAATACTCACCTATTTCCCCAATACTCCCCAACTATCCCCAATCCCCCATTCCCTAGTCCCATTGCCTGTAAATAACACTCTGTAGAACCGACCTTCCCCTTTTTCCCCCATTAAATGTCGTGCCCAGGTCCACCGCATCTCACGTAGACAACTTTCGGACATCTTGCTAGTTATTCTTAGTCTATGTCAGTTAAGGACTCGTTTCCATTAATTCTGACTCTTTGTTGCACCAGAATGTGATTGTATGGCACCAGTAGTGAGTTTAGGACCTCCCCATACCTCCTCCCCTCTTCCCCATGAAACAACAACAACAACAACTACAACAACAACAACAACTACAACAACAACTACAACTACAACAACAGAGGAGATTGGGGGCGGCGCGGCGTGGGGAGTGTGCGTCCTCACACCGGCTTGGTTAGCCGCCATTGCCATGTGCGCCCACGGGGTTACCACGAAGGGGCTGGCTGTCAGCCCCTCGTCAGGGGCGGAGCCCGGTAACCCCCCGCAGCCAGTAAGAAGGGCGGACTGATTCCATCTGGGGCGGAGCTAACTAGCCGAGGGCGTGTCACTCCCCGCCGGATATGCGCAGCGACTTACCGGATGTGAGGTCAGATGCGCCCCGAGCTTGAAGAGGAAAGAACCAGTCGCGACCTCCGAGCGCTGTGACCTCCCTGCATCTACTGGACCGTACTGTACCCTGTCCCTGAGCCAAGGTGCACCTTGAGCCATCGACTACCTGCTTTCCTTGCCATCAATCCCCGTGTGAGTCAGTTTTGTCCTGTTTATCTGTCGTCTGTCGGGGCTATTATAAGACCGTAATTAAGTGCCTACCTTACTATGCTGTCCCTCTCATTCCTGTAATCTAACCTTCCGCCATAATATAACCTCCTCCGGAGGTCTTGAGAACCGTATACCTGGTGTCGTGTCATTTTAATCCCAGCCGTTGTGTCCTTTTCCTTCATTGATCTAGCGTAGCGCGACTCGGCCAAGGTTCGAGTATAATCGGGTAACTTGTGCGGACACGGCGGCCATTCCGCTCGGCCCACCATAAGATCAAAGTCGTGTCTGTAACAATTGGTGTCAGGAGTGGGATTCGGACCTGGGACTAAATTTATTAGGCCCAAATTTTGGAACACCAATTGTACCACTAGGGTAACAATTGGTGTTGGGAGGTAGAATTCGATCCGGAGCGTGTTTCCCGCGCTCGAAATTATAACGGCGAAATTCGATTGTGTTTTACCAAATATAAAAACCCGAATTTTGAAAGTCGCGCTATGGCAGACCAAGTCGGCTGGGGTCCGGTAGGGGAGAGTGAGGCAGGGTCGGTCCAGGACCAAATTGAGGGACGCGAGGAGAGCGAAGCAGCGAGGGTAGCAGACGCACAAAATAGCGTCGTTGCGCCCGACGTTGCGGGTGCGCAAAATGGCGCCTCGCTGGTCACCGCGCCCGCGACCGTGGCAGCGCCCCTGGTGGATTCAAACCTTTTCCTCCTGCAAATGAGGGCCCTTATGGAACAAATGGGAGACCAAATGGTGGGAATGAGGGCTGATAGTGAGCGGTTGGGAAACCAAATGGGGGTAATGGGGAACCGGATGGATGCTCAGAGTGAGCAAATGAGGGTTGATAGTGAGCGATTAGAGGGCCAAATGGGGGTAATGAGGGACGAAGCGAGGGGTACCGGTGAGGGGTTAGACAATAATTTTAAGGGATTAGACAAGAAATTTGGGAAGTTAGACGACAAATTTGAGGGGTTAGACAACTGGATAAAAGAGGTGAAAAATGGGTTAATGGGGGTAGAAAATAGAATGGCTGCCCAGGAGAATCAGATAGAGGGAATGCAAAAGGGGTTAGAGGGGTTAGAAAACAGGATGGAAGGCAAATTGAGGGACATGAGGGACCAAGCGGAAAGGGAAGTTAAACAAATGGGGCAGCAGATAGAGGGGGTCAGAATGGGGGTAGAAACCAAACTGGATGCTCACAGGGAGGAAATGGAGCAGATGAGGGTGGCATCTGGGCAGGAGATGCAAGTGATGGGAGAGGAGATCAGAAGAGGAGTGAGTGAGGAGGTCGGAGGAGTGCGCGAGGAGGTGAGGCACTGTAAGGAGCGCATGGAGAAGGAGGTGAGAAAGGGGACTGTAAAATTGCAAGGGGGTATAGAGGAGTTGACGCTGGGAGTAGAACAACTGACAGTGGGACAAAAGGAGTTGGGGGACCAGGTAAAGAAGAACACAGCGGTAATAGAGGGGTTAAAATCGACGCAGAAGGAGATGAAAAAGGACGTAGGGGTAATTAAAAAAGAGTGTCAGACGGTACATGAGGACTTGACGAGAAAAATGAACAAAGTGGTAGAGGTGATGGAGGTTAAAGAGCGGGAGGTGCGGGAGCACATAGAAAAAAATAAAGTGGAGTTAGAGGAAGAACTTAAAGGGGCGCACGAGGAGATGAAGGAGGTGAAACAGAAATTAGAGGAAGTGGAAGAAGGGGTGAGCGAAATTAAGAAGCGACGGAGAGAGGATAAGAAAGAGATAAAAGAGGAGGTAAAAGAATTGGTCCAAAGTCTGTGTTCGGATCGTGATGATGTGCTCATTAACCGGATGAGGGATTCGCAGGTGATGGAGGAGAAGCGAAGAGAAAGAGGACCCGGTGTAAGTGGTGACCAATATGGTCGTGCGTATGATGCGCCAGGTGATTTGATAAGCTTGGGGGTCGAGATAGACCCGGATGTTCGTGAGAGGCCAAGAGTGAGGTGTATGGTTGGTCCGGAGGGTATGGAACGAGAGGTGCGAGGTGTGGGTGAGCAAGGTTGTGGTGGTATGGAATGGGTAGCGGGTTGCGGAGGTGTGACCCATGCATCGACACCAACAGGGGTAGTTGTTGGAGGGACCGGGGAGGCACGAGAGCCCCTTGGGGGTAATGTACTGTGGGGGCCCGGCCGGTTCGGCCCCGTGCTGACCCCGCAAGGGGCGACGCACGGGGTCCGGCAGGCGGGCAACGACTCGCATACGAGGTGGTCCCACAAGGTCCCACTCGCGCCGTATGACGGCAAGAGTGATCTACGCGCGTACCTGGCGCAGTTCGACTGTGTGTGCAAGGGCAACGGTTGGGGTGAGGACGAAGGTGGAGTACACCTGGTGGCCGCATTGCGCGGCGTGGCGGCGGAGGTGCTGACGGCATTACCAGCGGGTGCTCTCACCCTGCCAGCCCTCCGCGACACCCTAATTAATCGATTCGGAATAGAACAGCAGAGCGAGCTTGTTAAAGCTCAGCTCGCGCTGCGAAAGCGCAAGCCCCAGGAAGCCATCGGGGAACTTGCCCACGACATTCGCCGCGCAGTGGGGATCGCACATGCTAGCATGGCAGCGGATTCCCGGGAAAGCCTGGCGCTGGACCATTTTATCCAGGCCCTCCCGGACATTGAGCTCCGGCAACAGCTCGCCATGTGGCGCCCGCAGACTCTGAGCCAGGCGGCTGACGCTGCGGCCCGTTGGGAAGCAGCGAGGCCCCTGGCCCGGGGGGGGCGAGCGTCTCGCAATGGCGGTCCGCCAGGTGGGACCCCCGATGGAGGGCGGACCCCTTAGGGGGCCCGCCCCCGACGTGGGTCCTGACCTGGCGGGCATGGTCCGGAGGCTGGTGGACCAGCGCCTGGCGGGACCTGGACCATGGCAGGCGGCCCCGGAGGTGGCCCGCGGTGGACCACGAGCGGGTAATCCAATTCGGACCTACAGGGGGGGAAATTTGGAATTCCGGAGACAAGCACCTTACCAGGTGAGGTGCTACACTTGCAACCGTCTGGGTCACCTGGCGCGGCACTGTCGAGCCACGCGCCGGGATGATCCCCGGCGGTTGAGGTCCTCAACTCCGCCCAGGGGGGAGCGGGTTAGCCGACCCCAGACACCCCCCCGCCAGACCCCGGGAAACTAGAAGGTGTCGGGCACGTAGGGCGGTGTTCGGCAGAAGAGGATGGAGGAGAGCCCTCATTGACGCGACAGGTCATTTATTGTGGCCAAATTGGAACCGGTAGCCTGACAATTAGATGCAAAATTGCCGGCGTGGGGGTAGACGCCGTAGTGGACACAGGAGCTAGCGCCACGATCATCAGCCCTGTGGTCCTTGATTCGAGCGCAGGTGGCTGGGATAAGATCCAGCGCCTGCAAAATTATAGTTTGCAGCTTGCTACCGGGGTAACGGCCCCGATCATAGGGCGTGGTTCTGTGACCCTCAAGTTAGGGTCGGTAAGGAGGGAGATAGATGTTTGGGTGGCGGAGGTGTGCGACCCATGTTTAATAGGGTTGGACCTGTTGACTGCCAGCGGCTGTAAAATCGACTTGTGCCGGGGGATCCTGCAGGTGGGAGTAGAAGAGCTGCCGTTAGGGGGAGTGAGCACGGCCGAGAGAGCGGAGCTGGAGGCTTCCGAGGCCGTGACCATCCCCCCAAGGGCCGAGGCGATAGTGCCGGCCCGGTGGGCAGCTCGCCCAACGTGGCAGGAGTCCTGCGGCCTGGTCGAACCGGTGGCAGCGCAGTCCATACCGGGTTTAATCGTGGGCCGCACCCTTGTAAAAACGGACGGACCGGTAGTGGCCGTCCGAGTAATAAATATGAGTACAGAACCACGCACTATAGTAAGGGGCACGAGGGTAGCTGGCTGCACCCCAGTTGAGGAAGTCGCGACAGTGAGGGGCGAGAACGTCCAGCCGAGCCGACCCCGGGGGGAGCCTTCAATAAGAAGTAGGAATTGGCCCGATCCCATTTGCGAGATGGTAAATCGTAGTAGCGTAGAGTTGGGAGGTACCCAGAGGGAGGCCTTACACAAACTGGTTGGGTCCCATTTGGACCTCTTCTCCCTGTCCACCGAGGATATTGGACGTACGGGCCTGGCGAAACATCAGATCCACACCGGTGAGGCCCGGCCTATTCGTCAGGCCGCCCGACGGCTCCCTTGGAGCAAGAGGGCGGAAGCTGATGAGCAGGTTGAAAAAATGCTCGACGCAGGTGTGATCGAGCCGTCGGGAAGTCCTTGGATGTCACCTGTTGTGCTGGTCAAAAAGAAGGATGGGACCACGCGGTTCTGCGTGGACTATCGCCAGCTAAACAACGTGACACTCAAGGACTCATATCCCCTGCCAAGGATTGATGACACCCTCGATGCCGTTGCGGGCTCAAATTGGTTCACAACTTTGGACCTCAAGAGTGGGTATTGGCAGGTGGAGATGGATAGGGCAGGGAAGGAGAAAACGGCATTTTCCACAGGTAAGGGACTGTATCAGTTTACTGTGATGCCGTTTGGTTTGTGTAACGCCCCCGCCACCTTTGAAAGATTGATGGAGCATGTACTAGGCGGCATGCCATGGCAATCATGCCTGGTGTACCTGGATGACGTCCTGGTACATGCCCAAACGTTCCCCCAGGCAGTAGCTAATTTGGACCAGGTGTTCGGGTGCCTCAGACAGGCAGGGTTGAAGCTGAACCCGAGTAAGTGCACTTTGTTTGCAAGAGAGGTGGCCTATCTAGGTCACGTGATCGGCCGCGAGGGGGTAAAAACGGACCCAGACAAAATTAAAGCGGTAGAGGAGTGGCCCGCACCACGTACCATCAAAGAGGTGCGGGGATTTTTGGGACTCTGCTCCTACTACCGGCGCTTTGTGGCGAAATTTGCGGAGTTGGCCCGTCCCCTCCACCGGCTTACGGAGAAGGGGACGCGATTTAATTGGACACGGGAGTGCCACGAGGCCTTCCAAAAATTGAAGGGGTGTCTGACATCCGCACCCCTTCTAGCTTACCCCACTAGCAACGGGCATTTACCCTGGACACGGATGCGAGCCAGGAAGGATTGGGCGCAGTTTTGTCTCAGACACAGGAGGGCGTGGAGAGAGTGATTGGTTATTATAGTCGGGCCTTAAGTAGGCCCGAGCGAAATTATTGCGTCACTCGCAAAGAGTTATTGGCTATGCTGGCTGCCATGAACCATTTCCACCCGTACTTGTACGGGCGGAAATTTTTGGTTAGAACTGACCATTCCTCCTTGCAATGGCTCCTTCGGTTCAAGGAACCAGAGGGCCAAATTGCAAGGTGGTTGGAAAAGTTGCAGCAGTACGATTTTGATGTGGCCCATAGGGCCGGGAAGGCCCATGGTAATGCGGACGCACTCTCTCGGCGTCCTTGTCTGGGGGAAAACTGCAAATTTTGTGCGAGACACGAGGAGAGGGAACAATTGGGCGATTCGGACCCGACCCTCGTTGTCCGGGCAACCCGGGTGAGAGGGCCAATTTTGCCACTAACCGCAGATGAGGAATTCGGAACTTTGGCATGGAGCACGGCCCAGCAGGAGGATCCTGTCCTGGGGCCAGTGTTCAATTGGGTCAAATTGGGGCAAAGACCTAAGGGGGAAGAGGTCACCCCCCTCGGGGCGCAAACAAAGGCATATTGGGCTCAGTGGAAAACTCTGGAATTGAAGGATAACATCTTGTATCGCAAGTGGGTGGAGGTTCCCTCTGATAGAACTTCCTGGCTGGTGGTAGTCCCAAACAAATTTAAGACCGATATATTGCAACAGGTGCACGGTACCCGCCCCGGCGGCCATTTGGGCAGGACAAAGACAACATCGCGGGTACGCCGGAGGTTTTATTGGGTGAATATGGGGCGCGACATACAGGACTGGTGTCGGAGATGCGACGCCTGTACTGCCAAAAAGGGACCAGCACGGAGGATGAGGGCCCCCCTTCAATTACACCAGGTGGGGGCCCCCCTAGAGCGGGTGGCCATGGATATCCTAGGCCCACTACCCCACACCCGCCTAGGTAATAAGTACATCCTCGTTGTGATGGACTACTTCACCAAGTGGCCGGAGGCCTACGCCCTCCCCAACCAAGAAGCAGGGGTGGTAGCGCAGGCCTTCGTGGAAGGATTTGTGTGCCGGCATGGGATTCCACAGGAGTTGCACACCGACCAGGGACGAAATTTTGAGAGCAAATTGCTAAAAGATGTGTGCAGTCTCCTGTCAATTCGGAAAAGAAGAACCACGCCCTTGCGGCCACAATCTGACGGGATGGTGGAACGGTTCAACAGAACATTGATACAACAACTGGCACTGTTCACCGCCACCCGTCAGGTTGACTGGGACGAACATCTCCCGTATTTGCTTATGGCCTACGGAACCAGCCAGCACGGGGCCACCGCATGCAGTCCAGCGTTGCTTATGTATGGGCGGGAGTTACGGGCTCCCGGCGACTTGCTATGCGGTCCCGTGCCAGACACAGTGGTTAACCCGCCGAGGGAGGGGTACGCACGTCACCTAGAGGAAGGCATGGAGCTAGTCCATGCCTTCGCCCGCCGCCAACTCCATCTGGCGGGGGAAAAGATGAAGCGCAGGTACGACGACCGGAGCCAGGGGAGTCAATACGCTCCGGGGATGAAGATTTGGTTCTTTAATCCCCGGAGGCGGAAGGGAAGGTGCCCAAAGCTCACCTCCCCCTGGCAAGGCCCAGGAGTCGTCCTGTCGCAAATCTGTGACGTGGTCATTAAGATCAAAATGGGGCCACGAGCCCTCCCTTGGATCGTCCACGCCGACCGGATAAGGCCTTACACCGGCGAGCAGGCGCCCCCGTGGATTGCCTCGGCTTTAGATGCCGAGGCGGGACCCAGTACCTCTGAATAAGGGGGGCTTATTAGTGCCAGAGGACTGGGGGATTGATGAGCGATGGACCCGGTGGGTAAGGGTGGCATCCCTGCCACCCTTCCCATAGGGGGGGCAAAGGAGCAATAGCTTATGGGGTGTATGGCAGTGAAAACTAGCCCGGGTGGGTTAGGTTATATGTGTGATAGGGATTTAGCGTAGATGACATTAGGTGACGTTAAGGTTAGTTAGTGACTGATACCTGTAGTGGGGACGCAGGTAGTTTAGTGTGGATGATAATGACGTGGGAGCGCAATAGTTTAAAGGGACGACTGGGAAGCGCAAGTTTCAGAGGGGAGTAGTTAGATGAGATGATGCTGTGTGAGAACTGGACAGGTGTGTGGAGCAGTGTATGAGTAGTGAGTGTGTGGATCAGCACGAATGCGCTTGGGGAGAGAAGGGTGCAGGTGGCACCAGGTGTGAGAGCACAGGTGTGCAAGTACAGGTGTGTGGAGAGAGTTGGAGTAAGTGGTACGGAGTGGTGTGCATGGTGCGAAGGTGTGAATGGGGGAAGAGTGGACCCCCATCACGGATACCCGGGGCGGGTAGTGTAAGTGTTAGGTAGAGGGTACAGGTAAATTGTGGTTGGATATTGGCATCTGTGGTGCGGTTGCAGAATGGTGTTGTGAATGGGTGCATTAGTGTTGTGGAAATGGCTGGGCGTGTAGCCTGTTAGTGTGTGTAGTTGGTTGGGCACTCCACCACTGTGAGGATGTCGGCCAGGTGAGGCCGCAGGTGGGCTCTGGGAGCCGGTAGTTGTGAGTGGGTGCCTGAGGATCCCGGGTGTGGATCGGGCAGCCCAGTGCCAGAGAGGGCACCGAGTGGGGAGAGCGCCAAAGGGCCTTCCCCAGGTAGTTAGGTTAGGGTAAGGAGCAGGTAAGCTCGGAGGCAACTGCAGTGGTGGAGGTGTGCAGGTGGGTAGACCCGCTGGGAGAGGTACACGCCACAGCCCAGAAATTGTGCGAGGGCACCGGGAGATGAATCGGGGGAGTGAGACCCCAAATTGAAAAGCACCACAGTTTGGCCAATGGGAATTGGTTTGTAGAACCCATAGTGTAAGAGGGCCAATGGTTTGGCCGGAGAAAGACCCCGGGTAGTGTAAAGTTGTTAAAGTCATTTAGGGAAATAGTTAGGATTGATGAACCTGTCGCACCATACGCAGCCACTTACCTGTGGTGATGATGACTCCACACCTGTGTTTTCCTTGTTCTGTGTGCAGGAAATGAGAATTGCTGTGTGGATTGGTGAGACGCATCACGATGTGGATGAGACATTGGGGTGATTCCATCTCTCCCTCCTTAGGAGGGACTGATGATGAATTGGTAATGGCAAATTTTGATGTTCAGTTGGAGATGGCAAATTTTGATGAGAGTTGAAAATGGCAAATTTGATTGGTTAGGAGGGAGAGAAGACGAATTTGGTTTATGGGAGGAACGGGGAAGACAGTAGGGATGTTTGTTGATTTGTAAAGTAGATGTTTATGGGTAGTGTTGTGTTTTGTGGATACAGTAAGGGGTAAGGGAGGGGCCATGTAGGTTACCTGGTGGGGGGGGGGGGGCGTACGGTAGGAACGTACCTGTCTCACCTGGTTCCCATGTGCCCCCAGTGTGCATTACCTTACATTGCGTGCACTTTTGCGCCCTTACCACCTTACTCACTTGTCTTCTTCTTTTGTCTCCCACCTCTGAGGATCTGGCTTTGGGGTAGAGAGAGAGGAGAGAGAGGTGCTGGCTACGCAGTTGTGGGCCTGCACTTTCGCTGCTTGCTGCCTGGATCGATACACCATATGGACCGCAATGTTGGTGGCCACCCACAATGGACCGCAGTTCTTTTGCGGCCAAGCACCACCCGTGGATGGACCTATGGGTCAACGTGGCACCTATGCCATACAGGTGAACCACTTTTAGTTGACACCACTGAAGGCCACAATACAGAAATGGACGCGGTTGGCACCTTTCTTTATTTTTGAAAGAAGCCAGAAGGCCAAGTGCACCACACGAAGAGCAAGAGACACCTGCAGGGTTAGGGGTTGTTGAATTTATTTTTATTCATTGAACAATGGTGACTGCACCGGATGGTGCTGACTGTGTGATGGGGTGGTGCTTTTGGTGCTGGGAAGGGGTGCTCTGCACGTTATTAAAGGCCGTAAGGCCACAGAGCACTCGTGAGTTGGTGTATCGATGCTGGCATGCGTGCTCTCTCTCTATGCATAACATCTGCATGTGTTCCTCCAAAAACAGGTCCTGGATCGTAGTGTAAATATCAGCGTAGTCTTGTAAATAATGCTCCCTACCGGCTGTATGTTTAGTTTGCGAATTCTTTCCGCGATTCGGTTATCCTGTGGGCGTGTTTCTGTGAGGAGAAGGGTGCAACGTCGCAGGGGGACATATTTACTCATTTGTGAACATCTGTAAAACTGTCGCACTCAGGGTAGAGTTAATAGTAGAGGGAACTACATCTGAGTGCCACACTAAAATAGGTAAAAATTTATCGGGTCGGGACGCCCCGAGGGTAGAGAAGGGTGCAATGTTGCGGATATGGGACTTGGCCTCAATATCCGCTTGTAAATACTCCCCTATTTCCCCAATACTCCCCAACTATCCCCAATCCCCCATTCCCTAGTCCCATTGCCTGTAAATAACACTCTGTAGAACCGACCTTCCCCTTTTTCCCCCATTAAATGTCGTGCCCAGGTCCACCGCATCTCACGTAGACAACTTTCGGACATCTTGCTAGTTATTCTTAGTCTATGTCAGTTAAGGACTCGTTTCCATTAATTCTGACTCTTCGTTGCACCAGAATGTGATTGTATGGCACCAGTAGTGAGTTTAGGACCTCCCCATACCTCCTCCCCTGTTCCCCATGAAACAACAACAACAACAACTACAACAACAACAACAACTACAACAACAACTACAACTACAACAACAGAGGAGATTGGGGGCGGCGCGGCGCAGGGAGTGTGCGTCCTCACACCGGCTTGGTTAGCCGCCATTGCCATGTGCGCCCACGGGGTTATCACGAAGGGGCTGGCTGTCAGCCCCTCATCAGGGGCGGAGCCCGGTAACCACCCGCAGCCAGTAAGAAGGGCGGACTGATTCCATCTGGGGCGGAGCTAACTAGCCGAGGGCGTGTCACTCCCCGCCGGATATGCGCAGCGACTTACCGGATGTGAGGTCAGATGCGCCCCGAGCTTGAAGAGGAAAGAACCAGTCGCGACCTCCGAGCGCTGTGACCTCCCTGCATCTACTGGACCGTACTGTACCCTGTCCCTGAGCCAAGGTGCACCTTGAGCCATCGACTACCTGCTTTCCTTGCCATCAATCCCCGTGTGAGTCAGTTTTGTCCTGTTTATCTGTCGTCTGTCGGGGCTATTATAAGACCGTAATTAAGTGCCTACCTTACTATGCTGTCCCTCTCATTCCTGTAATCTAACCTTCCGCCATAATCTAACCTCCTTAGGAGGTCTTGAGAACCGTATACCTGGTGTCGTGTCATTTTAATCCCAGCCGTTGTGTCCTTTTCCTTCATTGATCTAGCGTAGCGCGACTCGGCCAAGGTTTGAGTATAATCGGGTAACTTGTGCGGACACGGCGGCCATTCCGCTCGGCCCACCATAACATCAAAGTCGTGTCTGTAACAATACAATATATGTACAATATATATATATACATATACAATATATACATATACAATATAATACATATACAATATACAATATATACATATACAATATACAATATACATATATAATATACAATATACAATATACATAGTATACATATACAATGTATA
This sequence comes from Myxine glutinosa, assembly GCF_964187855.1. Lineage (NCBI taxonomy): Eukaryota > Metazoa > Chordata > Myxini > Myxiniformes > Myxinidae > Myxine > Myxine glutinosa. The sequence continues at coordinate 45,303,409 of NC_136266.1, read as the reverse complement.
CATATACAATATACAATATATACATATACATATACATATATGTACATATACATATAGTATACATATAGTATATACATATATACATATATACATATGTATATATGTATATATACATATATGTATATATATACATATATGTATTATACATATATACATATATACATATATACATATATACATTATACATACATGTATACATACATACATACATACATGTATACATACATACATATGGATATGTATACATGTATACATATGTATACATACATACATGTATACATGTATGTATACATATACATATGTATATGTATACATACATACATATACATGCATACATACATACATGTATACATGTATACATACATTATACATACATACATGTATACATTATACATATATGTATATATACATATATACATTATACATACATATATGTATATATATATACATATATGTATATATATATATATACATATACAGTATACATATATACATATATACATATATATATACATATATACATATATACATATATACATATATATACATATATACATATATACATATATACATACATATATACATATATACATATAGTATACATATACATATAGTATATATACATATACATATAGTATACATATACAATATACAATATATACATATACAATATAATATATATACAATATACAATATATATACAATATAATATATATACAATATAATATAATATAGATACAATATACAATATACAATATAATATATATATATACAATATACAGTATATACAATATAATTATACAATGTATATACATTAATATATAATGTCCATTATACAATGTCCATTATACAATATAGAATATAGTCCATTATACAATATATAATGTGTGTGTGTGTGTCACCGTCCAATATAAAAATTCACGTCCACTCATCCACTTCCACTAGGCCTAGCTAGCGCACACGTTCGCCTATTCAGTTCTTGCGCTAACTAAAATGGCGGCGTGAGCGCGCGAGCGGGGCCACCGCTGTGTGTGTGTCGTGAACGGGCATAGTTCTTCTACGTCAATTTGAGTTCTGTGATCGTATCTTGTGCATTAATGATCTGAACTATTATGGATCCCGCCCTCTAACGGAACTTCCTGGTGAATACATGCTGGGCTTAACGCAGACACTTTGTGCGAAAGACGGTTAATTCTCGCAGCGGTTGTGCACTGGGCAAGTGCAATTTACGTGTAAAAATCTTGCATTTCATACTTTTAATGGTACAAATTTGAGTAGGGAATATGACGATATTCGTGTGTGTAAGCATACGTTCGTCGACAAAAGTTTTGAAGTCTTGGTTCGCGAGATCAGTTGTAGATGAGAAGCGAACGTTGAACGATCTCTTCGCTAAATTTGCCAGTGGAGAATTTGACGATGGAGATGACATTGGTGATGGATACCAAACAACGAATGTAAGTTTGGGTCGTGATATAGCGTAAATATTTAAGCCATATCAAGACATACATTTTCTAGTGTAGTACTTGTTTTTAAATACTTGGTGCTTAAAAAATCCATATGTAGCTGTAACGCTATATTTGGATGGCCTAGTCCTAGTTGTAGTTACATGCTTGTACAAATATTATGCCTTGTTCTGAAAGTTTGGTATTCATAGTTTGACATACATATTTATAACAGTGGCTTTTGTAAGTTTGAAGAAGAGAGAACTGAGAAGGAAAGAAAATCACAATTTCATTTTTTGCATAAGTAAAGCAGTGCATGGTTAGAATGTTTAAAATGGTTCTCACTTTATGGATGACATGTACAAGATTGACATAAGTCTCACTGGGATTTCTTACTTTAATATTTATGGAACAGACCATAAGATAGACCAAGTCCTATAGTCATTAGTTTCATGATGTGGGGGGAGGCAAACTGTTGATTAAACATATATTATTTAGTCCCACTTCTGGTTTTGCAAGAGGGAAGGATCAGCCTGCCAATGAAACTACAGTAGTTGTTTTTTAGGATTTCATCAATCTTTTGGTCTGTTCTCTGAGTCGTCCCCAATATGAACAATTCTTGTACTATTAGTGTATTATTGTGTATTTATATTAAACAAGGACACATACCAAATTTAAACATTGTCATTGTTTCTTTTTTGTTTTATTCAAATATAGATTGTCCGGTGTAACACATGACATGTTCCATTGATTGATTGATTCTATTCATATGCCATTTCAGTTAAAACATATATTTATTTGCTAATTTGGAAATGAAATTGCAGACCTTTCGGTAACAATCAACACTGGCATGTTTCACATTACATTGGACAAACTATAGTCTTTATGTCAGCCACAGTGGTCATTCAATTCATGGCAGCCATTACATCTCCTTTTCCCACAAAAAAAGAAAAGTAATAAAGTAAAAACAGCAAACCCTTGTAATACCATTACATGTCTGCACTGTCATTAGATCATTACAACACCACACCAGTAACCCAGAGCAGTTAACACGAGATAACCAAAGTGTATAAATGCAAACATCAGATAAGCAAAGTGTTTTATAGATCAAGACGGCATGGCCCTTTCACAGCTTGGCCAGACCTCGTATAGACAGTTGTCAGGTTCTGTGACGGAGGCAACCTGTGACTAAAACTGGCAGAACACTGGAGAGATTGATGAACCATCTCTGCCCTGGTAGCACGAGTGACGTCACAGTCATGATTCACAGGTTCATTACCAGACCTTGCAGATGGTTCGCTGTTCCCACTCATTGTGGCTTCAGAACTCTTGTTTTGGCTCGAAGATCGATGGGGCACCGCATCACATGCCGGTAGATCCTGAATGTGAATTCGGTCGCGTCGGAGTGTTTGACCATTTGGTGATGCGAGCAAATATGACCGTGGCTCTTCACACATGGAGAGAACCGTGGCCGGCTCCCAACAATGGGTGTTGTGGTTCTGAACGCGAACTCGCTGTCCAGGGTATAGGCCCGACATTTCGTGTGTCCGAGCATGCCAATCGTGGTGGAGCTTTTGTAAGTAGCGGTGCCTCTCCAGCTCCTCACGGATGAGGTTGTCATCGTCGTGGACGTTGGTGATTCTGGTTGGTACCAGCGATTTCATTTTTCTGCCCAATAGCAGTTGAGCAGGACTTGCCAAGCTGTAGCTCACCGGGGTAGACCGCCAAGCTAGCAGTGCCAGATGAAAATCGTTTCCCGCAATTTTTGATTTACGGAGGATGGATTTCACTGTCTCGACCTGGCGCTCAATGAATCCATTAGATTTTGGGTATGTTGGGGATGAAGTGACGTGGTCAAAATTCCATTTCCCAGCAAATAAACGAAATTCTGCGCTGGACAAATGAAGACCATTATCACTCATAAACGTATCAGGAATTCCGAATTCAGAAAAAAATCTGTCCCAAGGTCGCAATAATCGTGTGACTGGGAGCAGACTCGGGCAGTTTGCGAACAAGAGGAAATTTGGAATAATAATCTGTGATGACAAGCCACTGGGCTGCATCAAAATAGAACAGATCACATCAGACTTTGCTCCATGGTCTGAGCGGAATGTCATGTTGCTGTAGTGGTTCAGGCAGCTGAGATTTCCGGTGTCGTTGGCAGGTCGGACAGCATTCCACTAGCCGATCAATGTCCTTGTTAACGTTATACCAGTACACAGTATCCTTCGCCAGCAGTTTAGTTTTCTCATGTCCTTATAAAAGGTCTTTGTCCGAGGTCACCGAGTTCGATCGGTGCAGCCGATTGGTGCAGCTGATCGGTGCAGATGTGCAGCGCAGCTGTGCAACGATCAGTGCAGCCGTTTGTGTGGCGCCAGGGAAAATAACGTTATGTGGGGGCCCAAACCTGAAAATGCTGGAGCCTAAGTTGAAATTGCAAAAACAATATGACCTATTTTACTCCAGGAGATCCCAGAATTACCCACCCAAAATATCGTTGCGATCGGTTCAGCCGTTTTTGCGGTACCTTCAAACGGACGGATAGACAGACAGACGGACAGACATTTGGTGAATTATAATAAGATGATCATGAATGCCCCCCAAGCGTAAACGTGAATCACATCGAACCAGCACATCTACCTTTAATGTTGCCTTACTTTCATCCAGGTCGTTGAGGAGATCGGCATGCCACCCATACGCCACCGTGAAGAGCGTATAAAGCGACCAATGAACGCCTTCATGGTGTGGGCGAAATTGCACCGAAGCAAAATGGCGAACGTGATGCCAAACCTGAGTAATGTGGAGGTGAGCAAAGCCCTGGGGGTGGCATGGCGTTCCCTCCCAGAACAACAGCAACGTCCCTTCTACGAGGAGGCTAACAGGCTGTATAGAGAACACCACAACAAGTATCCCGGTACGTTCGAGGTCAATATTCCTCTCTTCGGGTAAAAACAACCGAAAGAATGAATAACAAACTTTCCATTAACAACTTTATTTTTGGATTAATTCATAATGTAAAAGTTGTTTTGTGGTTTAAGCCCTTGCCAGACTGGTGTTGGCCGGTTAGGGTGCTGGACTGGGATGGTAGGGTCTTGAGTTTGAATCCCGGTCAGCTGTTGAAATAACACCAGGCGGGTTGATTCAGCCTTCCTTCCGAGGTTGATCCGAAGTTGATCCTTCCGAGGTCGGCAAAATAAGTGCCAGCTTACTGGTAACAGGGGCACTGCATCAGCGCCCCCAGAATATGATGCAGCCAATTAAGCATCCACAAGCTGCACATGAATAAACAAACAACAAAGACATCACATAGCGCACGATACTTCCAAAATTCACCCAAACCCCCCAAAAGAAGGTTTCTTTGGAGACATCAAATTGTCCATTTCACTAAGATTAAAATTGACGATCTTAATCATAGCTCGAGTCAATCGGATGAAAATTGATGATTTTTATGATGAAAATTGATGATTTTAGAGGTTTGATCTTGAGTTGACCTTTTGACCTCAAAAATAGTTTGTTTCCCTATTTCGTGACTCAATGTGCAAATGCTGTTCAATGTTAAAGTCAATCAGATGAAAATTGATGATTTTCCAGATGAACATTGATGATTTTCGAGGTTTGACCTTGAGTTGACCGTTTGACCTCAAAAATAGTTTGTTTCCCTATTTAATGACTCAATGTGCAAATGCTGTTCAATTTTAAAGTCAATCAGAACGAAATTGATGATTTTCCACATGAACATTGATGATTTTAGAGGTTTGGCCTCCAGTTGACCTTTGACCTCAAAATCAATAGGCTTCTCAGTTGTGACTACCTCTTCAACTTGGTAAAGTTTAATGATGATCGGTTTTTCTGTGACCTTGACAAATTGGCAAGTGACAAACAGACACACAGGCAGAATAACAAAGTCGACCGACCAATAGCCTTTGATTCTGCAAGTAATAAGCTCTTGCTTTTATTTCCATAAATATGGCCAAAAATATGTTATTTCAGCAGAGAAATGTCCTTTAATGTAAGGGAAAGTGTTTTCATTTTCAGGATGGGTGTACACTCCGAAACGGAAACCACTCAAGGTACCTGTGGCTCCGACTCAGCCCCCTCTCTGGCGGGTTGCTCACCAACCTTTAAAGACCCCGCAACAGCAGCCATTCAAGTAAGTAAATGTGAAAACTCATTTCGCGCAATTCACATGGATAAGATTATTGAGACCAACGATTGACTAAAAGCTCATCAATCTGTCTTTCTACTTTGTTTTTTTTTCAGCTCAACATACCCGTTTAGTTCCTGCCTTTGGGGCGAAACATACCGACGGCTTGAGGAATTTTTCAAACAACTCCCCCATAAAGTTCAACCTTTGATTGAACATTGCAACAAAACAGGGTGGCCAACAGAGTCTGTCCAGATTCTCCCATCACCTCACGAGGCTGCTGAACCGGGCTGCGGAACCTTGTCCAATATCTCTCGTCACCTTATCCGGTTGCCTAACCTGCGTCAAGATTCATTCTGAGCTCACCTTAACCAGTCAGCTGGGCTGAATCTAGTTTCTGACATCGACTCAACATTCAATCTTAGCTCACCTTAACCAGTCAGCTGGGCTGAATGTAGTTTCTGACAACGACTCAACATTCAATCTTAGCTCACCTTAACCAGTCAGCTGGGCTGAATCTAGTTTCTGACATCGACTCAACATTCATTCTTAGCTCACCTTAACCAGTCAGCTGGGCTGAATCTAGTTTCTGACATCGACTCAACATTCAATCTTAGCTCACCTTAACCAGTCAGCTGGGCTGAATCTAGTTTCTGATATCGACTCAACATTCATTCTTAGCTCACCTTAACCAGTCAGCTGGGCTGAATGTAGTTTCTGACAACGACTCAACATTCAATCTTAGCTCACCTTAACCAGTCAGCTGGGCTGAATCTAGTTTCTGACATCGACTCAACATTCATTCTTAGCTCACCTTAACCAGTCAGCTGGGCTGAATCTAGTTTCTGACATCGACTCAACATTCAATCTTAGCTCACCTTAACCAGTCAGCTGGGCTGAATCTAGTTTCTGATATCGACTCAACATTCATTCTTAGCTCACCTTAACCAGTCAGCTGGGCTGAATCTAGTTTCTGACAACGACTCAACATTCAATCTTAGCTCACCTTAACCAGTCAGCTGGGCTGAATCTAGTTTCTGACATCGACTCAACATTCATTCTTAGCTCACCTTAACCAGTCAGCTGGGCTGAATCTAGTTTCTGATATCGACTCAACATTCATTCTTAGCTCACCTTAACCAGTCAGCTGGGCTGAATCTAGTTTCTGATATCAACTCAACATTCAATCTTAGCTCACCTTAACCAGACAGCTGAGCTGAATCTAGTTTCTGACATCGACTCAACATTCAATCTTAGCTCACCTTAACCAGTCAGCTGGGCTGAATCTAGTTTCTGATATCGACTCAACATTCAATCTTAGCTCACCTTAACCAGTCAGCTGAGCTGAATCTAGTTTCTGACATTGACTCAACAGTCATTCTTAGCTCACCTTAACCAGTCAGCTGGGCTGAATCTAGTTTCTGATATCAACTCAACATTCAATCTTAGCTCACCTTAACCAGTCAGCTGGGCTGAATCTAGTTTCTGATATCAACTCAACATTCATTCTTAACTCACCTTAACCAGTCAGCTGGGCTGAATCTAGTTTCTGACATCGACTCAACATTCAATCTTAGCTCACCTTAACCAGTCAGCTGAGCTGAATCTAGTTTCTGACATCGACTTAACATTCATTCTTAGCTCACCTTAACCAGTCAGCTGGGCTGAATCTAGTTTCTGACATCGACTCAACATTCAATCTTAGCTCACCTTAACCAGTCAGCTGGGCTGAATCTAGTTTCTGACATCAACTCAACATTCAATCTTAGCTCACCTTAACCAGTCAGCTGGGCTGAATCTAGTTTCTGACATCGACTCAACATTCATTCTTAGCTCACCTTAACCAGTCAGCTGGGCTGAATCTAGTTTCTGACATCGACTCAACATTCAATCTTAGCTCACCTTAACCAGTCAGCTGGGCTGAATCTAGTTTCTGATATCAACTCAACATTCATTCTTAGCTCACCTTAACCAGTCAGCTGGGCTGAATCTAGTTTCTGATATCAACTCAACATTCAATCTTAGCTCACCTTAACCAGTCAGCTGGGCTGAATCTAGTTTCTGACATCGACTCAACATTCAATCTTAGCTCACCTTAACCAGTCAGCTGGGCTGAATCTAGTTTCTGACATCGACTCAACATTCAATCTTAGCTCACCTTAACCAGTCAGCTGGGCTGAATCTAGTTTCTGACATCGACTCAACATTCAATCTTAGCTCACCTTAACCAGTCAGCTGGGCTGAATCTAGTTTCTGACATCGACTCAACATTCAATCTTAGCTCACCTTAACCAGTCAGCTGAGCTGAATCTAGTTTATGACATCGACTCAACATTCAATCTTAGCTCACCTTAACCAGTCAGCTGGGCTGAATCTAGTTTCTGACATCGACTCAACATTCAATCTTAGCTCACCTTAACCAGTCAGCTGGGCTGAATCTAGTTTCTGACATCGACTCAACATTCAATCTTAGCTCACCTTAACCAGTCAGCTGGGCTGAATCTAGTTTCTGACATCGACTCAACATTCAATCTTAGCTCACCTTAACCAGTCAGCTGGGCTGAATCTAGTTTCTGATATCGACTCAACATTCAATCTTAGCTCACCTTAACCAGTAAGCTGGGCTGAATCTAGTTTCTGATTTAGTTGTGGCCTCCATTTCTGCCTGCTCATCGTCCGCTTGCCTTCTTCAATCCAGATGCCTGCAGGTAGTTTTTGTCAGGTGTCATACCACTTTCATACTCGCTCTAAATCAGTGTTATCTAGACTGTAGAAACTGCAGTGTACCATGCTTTTGCTCAGTTAAATTTGTTATCGTGGTACAGTACCTCGTTTAACTGCTGTCACCATCCATTGGATCTTTCATGTTCTGAAGCTTTTTTTGTTGTTTTGCTCACAATGACAGTCCCTTTATCAATCTTCCCGTTTCACTCCAAGATCTCTCTGGATGGATTTTGTTGGCGAGAATGTGACCGATGGAATAACGGTCTACAAGTATCGGTTTGCGCCGTCCCTCTTTACATCACCGCCTCCTGATTCGTTCTACCCTCCATCTCAGCACGACCCTCTACCCACGGAAGCTTCACCCTCGCCGTCGCCTTCCACGGATGAAGCTTACTGTCCCTGTTTGAAGTCTGGAACGATCAGCCTCAGCAAGTGTCGAAAAGGTCAGCAAAAGAGCTCGTCATTGGACGTGACGCACAGAATGCTGGGTTTGCTTAACTTTAACAAATGGGAAAACAAAGCATCATTCTAGGAAGTCCAAACGCAAACATGTTGCAAGATGCTCTGGGTGCTGCCAAAACGTCGCTTTTCTTCCCATTTTGTGAAGTAAACGATTTGGTAAACCAGCTGCATTCCAAATGACAGCTTTTCTAAAGTTTGTGGTATTTTATTCCTTGATATGTTCCTAAAAATATTGATATGTTCACATATTATTTTAATTGTATCATTAGAGTAGGCCATTGTAGGATGATGCTATGTTTACTTATTGTAATATCTTGCTTTTTTTTTTTTAAATTAAAACTTCTAAAACAAAACCCTTTTTATTTATTGTACAGGTGTGCCAATCTACCTCTCCCAGCCTCACTTTCTGGATGGTGACCCCAGCTTGCAGCTGTCGGGCCTTGCTCCTGACCGTGCCCAACATGGCACTGAAGTATTAATCCACCCGGTAACTGCCTTAACATGCTTATTACTACTATTTGATAACTTTGCTCTTAAACTATTGACCATCGTCAATCTTGTAATTTGGAATTGGGTTTTTTGGGTTTTCTACTGAGGATTATATGAGGCTCACGTATTTTGCAATCAAGATTATTGAAAAAGTAAGTGACTATTAATGACAGCATGACACAAATCTACAAATAAAATTAATTTGGGTCAATTATGTTATTATTTTGTATGCAGCCTATGGCTGCTGGTTGCATCATTTCTGGGAGCACAGCTGTGCCCCTGATGCAGTGCCCCCTGTTCCCAGTAAGCTGGTACTCATTTTGCCGACCTCGGAAGGATGACGAGCTGAGTCAACCCACCTGGTGTTGTTTAACGGCATGACGGGCTAAAACTAAAGACCCTATGATCTTAAGCCAGCCACCGTAACGGTTAAGCCAACACCAGGCTATTAATTTAGGTGATGGAGATCCAATCCTGGACTGAGATGAGAGATAACGGACCATCTACATATCACATGTGCAGGAGAGATTGAGAATGAGAAGGAATGAAAAAAAAAGATTTTACTTTGTCAAGAAAAGTTATTAGTGGTTCAATGTTTGGCCACTTATGTATTGTGTACAACTACATGGATGATGCGCTTGTTGTAAAATTAAAGGATGTTTACGAAGCCACGATGTTGCAAATGGAATCTCGTGTTAGACATGAGTCAAAATCCAATTCCTTGAGGCCTGACTGTGGTTTATAGTTTCATAGTGAGTCTGAAATAACTGTGCTGATAGTCAGAAGTAGTTCAAAGTGTTATTGCAATTTGCCTTGCATACTTTTTAAAGTTTCATACTTTTTGTGTCGAAGACACATTAATTGAGTTAATAACGATATATGGTTTGAACCTGGCTCAGAACTTGTATCGAATTGACCATCGTTGCAAAAACCATTTACTGAGATATTGGTGCTTATTCCTTTTCAGCTTACAGGAGTTCCCCTCAGCGTGAACATGAAGTTTCAAGTGAATCTTCTGATCGAGTCCATGTCAGACTTTCCGTAAGTAATGTCCAAATTGCATTCATTGGCCATCTTGGTTTTTATTATTATTATTTTTTTCCTGTGGCTCAGCTAACCACTATAATTCCTCTTCTGCTGTCTTCCACAGAGTAACGAAAAAGTTCTCCAAAGTTTTGCTGCCGTTGTTATGGTTCTCGGAGGTATGAACGGAAGCTAGATTGGAAAAGGTCTTCGTTATTTTGCGTTTTCTATTTGGCCATATGATGTAATCGAGCTTCCGTCTCACCATCCGTATCTGCCCCCCTTCAAAGGGAGGCGACGTGACGGGAGGTTTTCGTGACAGAATCTACACCAACCTTGTCTTGATGCCTCACGTCGTATCATTGGCCGCCTGGGTAGCTCTGGGCCTCGGTGTGGTTCTGTGCCTCATTGCTGCAGCTCTTGCTGCCCGAAAGGTGAGGAGCTTCAGTGGTCAGTTTAGACTTCACTAATCAATAGGGTGTTCATGGTAGTGGTGATAAGTAGAAATTGAGAGTGTTTGAATGTTGCATTCATGTATTTTTCAGAGAAAAAATGGAAAAGATCACAGAAAGATTGCTCTTCAAAGGTGAGCTTGAACTTTCATGAATGAGAAATAGATATTTATACCGGGTACCTAACATGTTGTGCCATGTTGGCTCGCATGTGCTGAACAACACTATAGCACATAATTTTATGAAATTACAATAATTTGCATAAACCATACTTCAGTGGGATGGAGGGGTAGAGGGTTTTATCTACAAAAAATGTTGAGCGGTGTCGGAGCGGAACATGATTGAAGAGCAAAATGCATGCATCAAATTTTGATTCAATCATCACACATTGCTCTGCTGTGTCTTAGTCACTCAATGAATATGAATGAATGAATGAATGATCGTTTTAAGGCCATTTTTCCCCGCTAAAGCGGGGGTTAGCCTTGCGGGCCCCATGACAATCATGGTTCCCTGTTTGAGGCAATGTTTTTATGGCCGGATGCCCTTCCTGACGCCAACCCTTGGTCACGCTCTTACGATGTGCAGGGATACGGTGTACCTATTCTAAATTGGGGTACACACCGTGATCATTCATCCCAGCAAGCCGGTACTCAATTTGCCGACCTCGGAAGGATGACAGGCTGAGTCAACCCACCTGGTGTTATTTCAATGGCACGATGGGCTTGATCTCGGGACCCTAAGATCTCAAGCCAGCCACGTTAACCGTTAAGCCAACACCAGGCTAGTTATTGTGGTTGTTGTTGCACCATCCTTTATACAGAACGTCCAATGAACTGCCGCACTAGTTTCATGGCTTGGGTTACAATCCTGGATGGGTCGCCACTCTGCCGCAGGCATGATGCACTCCGAATATACAGACTTGGCATTTAATATGGAATTTTTTTTTTCTTGACTTGGGTTTACTTTCTGAACTCAGTATATCAATCTGGTGAGTTTCTTTTACCCTTCGTTGATGTCTTTGTTGAAGGAACCATGTCACTGATTGTCTTTCGCAGCAAGAAGTCAATAACAGGATTATATCACAGGTGGCGTGACAAAATGTAAGGACAGGTACATTTGACGATTGGCTTCACAATCAGGTATATAAGTGTTGTTGCGTTCTGTATTAGTGGAAAACAACTGCTGCATGTCTACAAAAGTTATTGCCGCTTCCTCTGGAGATGGTCCGTCAACTTGACAATGCTGTTTGTCATGGAATGGTGGCTTTACGAAATTCTGGTATGAAACAGCGTGCTATTGCTCAGCAGTATGGCATCACTCGAGGTCAGGTGTCAAAGATCCTGAAACGAAATGCTCAGAGGGGTGTCCCTACTCCAATACCGAGGCCAGGACGTCCACGCAGAACCACAAGGAGAGATGATCGGCAGCTGCACCGGTTGGTCTGCAATGGCCGTACCAAGTCAGCTAATCGGCTTAGGGCTGAGTGGCAGCAACTGACAAATGTGCCTATATCCAGAAGGCTAGTCAACCAACGACTGGTTCAAGCAAGCTATCGTGCCAGGCGTCCCCTGAGAAAGCCACGCCTGACCAGACAACACAGCCAGCGCCGATTGCAGTGGGCCAGAGAGCACCGTCAATGGCAGCCAGGACACTGGAATCACGTGACCTTCAGTGACGTCTAGATTTCTGGTCTATCGTCAAGATGGCCACGTCCGAGTGCGCAGACAAGTGCATGAAGCCCACAACGAAGATTGTATAGTGCCAAGAGTCCAAGCTGGAGGTGGTGGGCTGACTGTTTGGGCTGCTTTTCATGCAGGGGGCAAAACTGACCTGGTTGTTCTGAATGGAAACCTGAACCAGTTCAAGTACAGGGTAATTCTGGAAGAAACATTGCTTCCATTTGCTCGTGCAGCCTTTCGAGGAAACTTTGTCTTCCAAGATGACAATGCATGGCCTCATCGTGCTCGCATGATCCAACACTTTCTTGCTGACCGTGGTGTAGAGCATATGGAGTGGCCTGCCATGTCCCCGGATATGAATCCGATAGAGAACTTGTGGGCAGAATTAACGCGTCGAATCGACAACTTGGACCAGCAGCCGACCTCTGTGCGTGAATTGCAGCAGACTATTGTCACTGCATGGCAAGCGATTCCTGTCCAAACCTTGGCAAATCTCGTGAACAGCATGCCTCGACCTGTGTGTGCTCTCCTGAATGCTCGTGGGGGTTACACGAAGTACTGAACTGTAATTTTACTGTCCGTAATCCCAGTCATAATTTAGCTTTTGTTTTTGTTGAAATTTTTTATGGCTAATGTGCAAAATAAAGAGGTACTTCTGGAAAACGTACAGAAATTTAATACAGTACTGTCCGTGAATTGAGTTCGATATCGGTTTACATCACTTTCAAGGATCAATTTATTTGCTTCGAAATGTCAAATGTGGTTTTTGTTTCTTTTAAAGGTCACATTAACAAAATCTAGAATAATTTCAACATAATTCCAATGAACTTTTGGTTCCAAGTCATCTTGAAAAGCAAGTTCACCCCCAAAAAAAATATTCCATATTAAATGCCAAGTCTGTATACGTATGAATATTTTTAATAATCAATTTGTTGTAAATGCGAAGTACGAATGTCATCAGTAACATAAATTATTACTTTGTCGAACTGTTGGGGGTGCAAAATTAAAGTCCCTAAGGTGTTTCTATTAGTCTGCCTGTGTATGCATACAAACGCGAGCACATATACTGACCGAAAAAAAGAAAGAAAAAAAAATGTATATAAATAAATACCCTCATCCCTTCGGGAACAGACTAGGTGTGTTTTGTCATTCCAGTCATCGTCATTGTCTCATTACTTGTTGTTTCCAGCAATGGGAAGGATTCAGAAGCGGAGATACCAATGAAGCCGAAACTACGCATAGAGGATGAAACGAGGCACCAAAGTCTCTGAACAAGCCACCTATCTTGAGAATATCTCTCAATGGTCCATCTACATTTATTTATGCCCCTCCTCCTTTACGAGAACTGTTTGGGGTTTTTTTTGTGGGTGTGGGAGGAGGAGGTGGAATTGCCTGCACCTCTTTTTCACCGCATTCAAGCTGCTTCCATGTTAAAGCATTGCCGAAGTATTAACATGAATTATTTTGGTTATCACGTTCAAGAACACTGAAGTTTTCATTTGTACAGATCATATCCTGTAAACAAAATGCAGTAACTGTTTATCATTGGGCAGCTGGTGGAATTCAGCCATATTGCTTGTATTACATCATGTTTTTGGTGTTTTGGGAACAATCTGGAATATTTTTTTTTTATATATATATTTCTGGAGGGGCAGAGCTTTATGCAAACAGCTGTAATTTGTAAAGGTAATGTGAATAATTTTGTCTGTTCATCGAACTTTGTGTGATGTTTTTCATGTAAAGATATTCTGGGAGAGCCATACTTGAAACAACTTTGTATAGAATGGATGCCTTTGTTATGAGTTGTGGCACAGAGGTGTGTTGTGGTTTTGAAACGGTTTTGTGCAAATCTTTTGATTACTAAGACGACCTTAAGATATAAAATGAACAAAAAGAAAAAACTTTTTTTTTTATACCGCCAGTGAATTTTGGGAATTTGAGGCTATCTATTTACGTATGCAAAATTGTAGATTTCGATTTCCTCCCCCCCCTTACCCTAATTACCTTATTTTCCTTTTCTCCATTTTATTCCCCTATAATTTACCCCTCCCACCCCAACCTTGGTGCTTATGTTATATATAGGTGGCCTCATGAAAGTATTACAGTATATCCCAAACGAAGCATTTTCTCGCTGGTGCATCTTGTGCGTTGGTGGGGAAAGTTGGCACAAAGTTCAAATATCTCAAATTACTTTATCAGGTAGTTTGGTGTCGGATTACTTGGTGACCGATTCATGGTGCAATCCTTGGGATGTTGAGTGATCTGGTCTCTTTTTGGTAGTTCTCGCTGTTTATTGGCCTTTGCTTTCTCGGCTGTACAAAAGTGCAATTTTGTAAATTGAAAATAAAGGAATTTTTAATTTTGAACATAAAATGTTTCACTGTGTGATTTTAAAGATTTTACACGTACAGTATTTATACACTTTTCTACATGCCAGCAAGAGGCTTTAAAGTGATCACGGTGAGTGAAATCACTGATCTGATGAAAAGGTTTTCATTTTTATTTTTTTCGATAATTACCTCTGCCACCAAAGGTGGATGGAAGTTGTGTTTTCACCCCTTTTTGTATGTCTTGTCTGTCTGAACAGGATATCTCAAATAGTTGTGGACGGATTGACTAAATTTGGTGGACAGTTTGGTATGTGAACTGGACGAAATGATTAGATTTAGGTGAACATCTGGATCTGAGAATGTAAGCGATTCTACACCATTGAGGGCAAAAAACGATATCAAGTTGTGAACAGATTCGGATGAAACTTTGGACGTTGTGGACGGATGAAACTTTTGACAGGTTGGGTGAGTGACAAGGACATGCGGATTAGATTTTGGTTCGGGTCATATCTGGATTCCAACCTTATCGATGGGATACAAAACGTCAACTTTTCAGCATGGCGGAGGTGAGGTGCAGTATGCTCTACCGAGTGCCGTACTAGTTTTCTGATTGGATCAATCAAAAGTTGCTCTTGCCATCAACATTTGGATGTTGGGTATACTGGTGGTATTCATGTGATTGGAATTTCATTCGTTACCATTCATCAGCCACATTACTTTCATTCAGTTGCATTTGTCAGACAAAAAAAATTTTTTTTTTGTAGGAAGGTACAAAACACCAATTTTATCTAGATTAACTCTCAATTGGTACTTGTTTCTGAAGGACATCCTGATTACAATCACTTTCACCACCTGGATTATTTGATTTGCGTTATCCAAATAGGGTACTTTTTGGGCTTATTTCACATAATGACTGACTTATGGTCCACTTTTAATGTTTAAAAGGATTAGAACAAAGACAATCCGCATGGGGAGGATATCCTTCTTAAGGAACTGCCCCCATTGAGTGCTGAGAAAAATGGCGCCATTGTCGTGACATTGCTAGTACCCAGAGTGCCCCAGGAAGTGACATCACTTCCTCCAAAACTCGCTGTTTTTCTCATATAATGGCCCTTTGTTGTCTCAGGTATTCATCTGTGTGGCAGCTTAACTACAGGCCTTAAATACTGTTAAAAAAAACCCCACATTACAGTCGATATTCGATTGTGTCAAGGGTCGAGGTGTTGAGGCAAATGCACTTATCATTGTGGGGGTGTAAAGGCAAAAGGAGTGGTAGAAGATGAGGGGGGATGGAAAAGGAATGTGTAGAATATATGTGGGATGGGGGTGTCCGTTCTGCCAGGGTTTGTACATAGGATCTTCATGGACACTTGTGACTCATTTTTGTGGAGGGTTTCACCTGGTACATGGAGATAAAGCAGACAATGACAATTTTCAGAGGTGTTTTAATAAATAAGAACTGTTCACTGTGATATGCATATACTTATAGTAAAGCTTTATCAAACATTTATAGAACTAGCGGGGTCACCCGTGGGAATCCCACGGGCATGGATGTGTGTGACATTTCGACATATTGAGTTATATGCTGCACATTCATTTTTACAAAATGGTTACTGGCAAGTCATCAGATCCAGAAATGGTGTGATGAACACAATTTATTTATTTCACATAATATGTGACCCCTCACTCCTCTCCACCTGACACTCTCCTGTCTCCACCTGACACTCTCCTGTCTCCACCTGACACTCTCCTCTCTCCACCTAGCACTCCTCTCCTCTCCAAACCCTCACATCCCTCTCCTTTCCAATCCCTCACCTCTCCAATCCCTCACACTCCTCTCCTCTCCAATCCTTCACACGCCTCTCCAATCGCGCCTCACACTCCTCTCCAATCGCCCCTCACACTCCTCTCCAATCGCGCCTCACACTTCTCTCCAATCGTGCCTCACACTCCTCTCCAATCGTGCCTCACACTCCCCTCCAATCACTCCTCTCCAATCGTGCCTCACACTCCTCTCCAATCACGCCTCACACTCCTCTCCAATCGTGCCTCACACTCCTCTCCAATCGCGCCTCACACTCCTCTCCAATCGCGCCTCACTCGCCTCTCCAATCGGCTTTCCCCGTCTCGTTTCTCTCCTTTTTCTCCCGTCTCGTTCTTTTTCTTGCTCCAAATCGGCCCGTCGGAATCGGAAATCGGCCCGTCTCGCCCGTCGGCCCGTCGGAATCGGAAATCGGCCCGTCTTGCTTTTGTGCTTGTGCGTAAATAAATTGTGTTCATGACACCATTTCTGGTGTTGGGCTAGCGGCTAGGGTGCCGGCTTAGGATCCTGGGTTCGAATCTCGGTCGATCGCCGAATTAATGCCAGGGGGGTTGACTCAGCCTGTCATCCTTCCGAGGTCGGCTAATTGAGTACCAGTTCACTGGTAATTCCCTGTTTGTCGTTGAAGGCGGCAAAAAGGGTTGGCGTCAGGAAGGGCATCCGGCCGTAAAACATTGCTTCAAAAAGGGGACAAAAAAACAACAACTACCACGGTCCCCGAAAAGGCCAACCCCCGCTTTGCGGGGAAAAATGGCCTCTAAACGGTGGTTTTTACACCATTTCTGGATCTGATGACTTGCCAGTAACAATTTTGTAAAAATGAATGTGCAGCATCTAACTCAATATGTCGAAATGTCACACACATCCATGCCCGTGGGATTCCCACGGGTGACCCCGCAAGTTTGCATTGACGTTCGTCGATGGACTCGTTCGCCCGTCTCATTCGTTTTCTTGCTGCATCCTGTTCAAGTCTGCGTTCTTCATCGATCGTCTCATTCATTTTGGAAATAGAAGTTTCCACGCAACGCATGAATTGTCACGATCCTCAAGAGGAATTTGTCTCGTAATCATCAAATGATAAATGGCAAGTAAATTATATTGTGGAAAATTAAAGATTTCAAATAAACCTATTTAAAGTGTATTCGCACATAACTAATTTTAAAAAACGAAGAAATATCTCTCGGTAATTTCCTGAAACATATTTTACTTCCGGCTAATAATGTTGAATTAAATAAAAACGAAGAAATATATGTCGGCATCATTGTTGACGTTTTTGTGACGACTGTCATCAAACGAAAAAGTAATATATCTTAACGGAAAAGCAAAAGCGAATTTTTAATATATATCGACACGTTGCCGTCGGTGTCATGTTGGGCGGTGTATGATACACCATGACGCGATTTTTAAAAATATATCTCTGCATTTTCCCGCGTGTGTGGAATGTTCTCAATTATTGCTGACACCGAGTCCAAAACCATCGATAAAAATGAAATCATATGGTGAGTTAGATTGGAGATAAAGGCGTGAGAGAGACTCAATGGCCTTGAAGTTGAAGTTACAGGCGTTTGAGAATTCATTTCGTTCTATAAACGGCAACTTTCATTGGATTTCCTTCCCGTTTTTTTTCAACCGAGTCGAAAACTATGTTAGCGACTGTGAAAAATGAAATGATATATCGAATTTTTAATATGTATCGACACGTTGCCGTCGGTGTCATGTTAGGCGGTGTATGATACACCATGACGCGATTTTAAAAAATATATCTGCATTTTCCCGCGTGTGTGGAATGTTCTCAATTATTGCTGACACCGACTCTAAAACCATCGATAAAAATGAAATCATATGGTGAGTTAGATTGGAGATAAAGGCGTGAGAGAGACTCAATGGCCTTGAAGTTACAGGCATTTGAGAATTCATTTCGTTCTATAAACGGCAACTTTCATCGGATTTTCTTCTCGTTTTTTTTCAACCGAGTCTAAAACTATGTTAGCGACTGTGAAAAATGAAATGATATATCGAATTTAAAATAGATATCGACACATTGCCGTCGGTGTCATGTTGGGCGGTGTATGATACACCATGACGCGATTTTAAAAAATATATCTCTGCATTTTCCCGCGTGTGTGGAATGTTTGTGGAAAATTAAAGATTTCAAATAAACCTATTTAAAGTGTATGCGCACATAACTAATAAAAAAAACGAAGAAATATCTCTCGGTAATTTCCTGAAACATATTTTACTTCCGGCTAATATGTTGAATGAAATAAAAACGAAGAAATATATGTCGGCATCATTGTTGACGTTTTTGTGACGACTATCATCAAACGAAATAGTAATATATCATAACGGAAAAGCAAAAGCGAATTTTTAATATATATCGACACATTGCCGGCGGTGTCATGTTGGGCGGTGTATGATACACCATGACGCGATTTTAAAAAATATATCTCTGCATTTTCCCGCGTGTGTGGATTGTTCTCAATTATTGCTGACACCGAGTCTAAAAGTAAAACCATCGATAAAAATGAAATCATATGGTGAGTTAGATTGGAGATAAAGGCGTGAGAGAGACTCAATGGCCTTGAAGTTACAGGCCTTTGAGAATTCATTTCGTTCTATAAACGGCAACTTTCATCGGATTTTCTTCCCGTTTTTTTTCAACCGAGTCTAAAACTATGTTAGCGACTGTGAAAAATGAAATGATTTATCGAATTTGATTTGAAATAAAACTGGGGGAGAGCAAGACACCACGGGCCTACAAAACAGGACTCAAAGCTATGCGAGTTAATAAAATGGTGGATATTTGTTTATAGCCACTCCCAGAATGGGTGGAGCTATGGGTGGAGCTACTCTGCAAACCGAGTAAGCCACACCCCGGACAGACACCCAACAGATAGACAGACAGACAGACAGAATCATCTACGGCTATTATAATATAGATTTCTGGTGTTGGGCTAGCGGCTAGGGTGCCGGCTTAGGATCCTGGGTTCGAATCTCGGTCGATCGCCGAATTAATGCCAGGGGGGTTGACTCAGCCTGTCATCCTTCCGAGGTCGGCTAATTGAGTACCAGTTCACTGGTAATTCCCTGTTTGTGGACATGGACATGGACACTTGTGACTCATTTTTGTGGAGGGTTGCACCTGGTACATGGAGATAAAGCAGGCAATGACGACAATTTTCAGAGGTGTTTTAATAAATAAGAACTGTTCACTGTGATATGCATATACTTATAGTAAAGCTTTATCAAACATTTATAGAATAGTATGAGTAAGTACATCTTAAAACAAATAAAATTTTAACCTCATTATCAAGATATTCGATATATAAATCAATGTTTACTTGGTTGATGGAACAAGTTGAAAACGTGGTTGTGCAAGGGATGTGTATTCGAAGGTTTTATATAGATTGACAAAAAAAAACCATAGCTCCCAGTTCAGGGTGGTGGGATGACCCAATTCTCTAAATATGTATGACATGGGGGCATCACATGTTCTGAAATACCCCAAATGTGGGTGAATTAACATAACTCCATAACAACTGGTTCTTTGCTTATTCTGTAAACTTAGACCTCAAACGACCATTGTTGATGGATGCAACAAGCCGCTTTCTAAAGTGTTTACTATAATTCACAGACCAGTGTTTGTGTGTATGTGTGATGTTTTTGTCATGCTACTCCTACAGTTCTGGCCTGATTACATCCAGACTTGCTATGTAGGATCAGCATGATCCCAGTTAGTGTAATAGCGTTGTTTTTGTCTTTGCAAGTGCAAAGGGGGATGCCAATTCTCTATGTAAATGTGTATCGTTTAGCGCCACCTCCAGGTGGGAGAGGGTACTACAAGTTCCACCATTTACAGTACAGTATTCCTGTCCCCACGTTTTCCAGATCAGTGTGGTGTTTTGAATTAAGCAGTAGGCATTTTTTTGCTTCATGCACACAACCCAAGCTTTAAAAAATTTATTTTTGGGGGCAATTGAGGGGTCAGTTAATTGCCTATACACTGCCCAGGTAAAGATTATATGTCAAAAGAACGTGTTGCATGCTTTGAACAAGGTCGTCCATAGGGTTAGGGTACTCTGCTCGTCAGAGACAAATCGTTGAACAGAAACTTTTTGTGAATACAATGAGTTTATCACGACACAGCGACTCCTCACAACATAATGTATATATATTCAGGACAGTGTAGTGATAACACAGCCATGGACCTCCACCAAGTGAAAATGCACAAATTTCTTGTGCGAAGATTTACAGGTCGAAATTGTAGTTGTCAACACCAGCTTTGGTACGCTGCAAGTAAAAAGAAATGAAAAACAATGTAAACATTAATGATGCTTTTGCTATCATTGATTTCAAATCCTTGTGTTAGCTTCGCAGATGTGGTTGGGTTAAAAGTGCAAAAGGGTCCTGAGTTCAAAGCTCCATGTCTCAAATTTTTTTTTTCTTCCACAACCTGTAACAATTTTACGTGTTGGCCTCATGGTTAGGGTGGCGGGCTTGGGAGCCTAAGGTCCTGAGTTCGAATCCCATTGAATTAACGCCAGGTGGGGTTGACAGCCTGTCATCCTTCCGAGGTCGGCAAAATGAGTACCAGATAACTAGTTATAGAGGCACTGCATCAGCGGCAGATGTGCCCACAGAAAAATGATGCAACCAGCATCCGGGTGGCTGCACACGAACCACCACCACTTAAACACTGTAGAACACAAATCCCCTACTTTTCACTTTCAAAAACCTTTAGTTTAGCAGTATTTAGACAGAATATTACAGCATTTTACATCACAATTTGCTCTTTGCAGGCCCGGCCCATGTCTTTTTTCTTTTCTTCTGAAGACTGCGCAGGGTAAGGTGTTCCTTGAACTCAATAGTTGGTCTTGCCTCGATAGAGTAGCGAGACAATTGTATCGCCGGTGTGTGTGTCAATGTCTATATTTCCACTTTATTTTTTTTTTCTCTGCAACCATTTGTCCGCTCGATGGAGAATATTTATTGATAACTCTGCCATCTAGGATCACGTGGCATGGCAACCATGTTGGATTGAAGGAAAAAAATTGAAACTTGGCAGATGTCATAAAGTCCCCATGGGATATATAGGATGATGTCGGTGAAGTGGTATTCCAGCCATAATTGGTTGAATCAAAATAAAATCCTTATCTGAAAATTCATATACAGGGTGAGTCAAAAGTAGCGGCCGATTTCTGTTTTTTCGGCTGTCAGATTCTTTCTAGGATGTCATGTTAATAATCGTCTTGCAGATTATTAATTTTCTTAATTTATTTATTTTTGTTTGTTTGTTTTGCAGGTTATTGCTGAGAGTTTGGAAAGTTACTGAAGTTGTACCAAATTGAACCATGAATTACCTTTCAATGAATCAACGCATTGCGGCCGTGAAACATTACTACAAATGTAATGAACAACCAACGATGGCGGCACGCCGTTTGGCACAGGAATTCGATATTAAACCCACCCCAGGGAAGAAACATACGATTGATTGTCGAGAAATTTGAAGCAACAGGGTCGGTAGCCACTGCAAAGAAGTCCGGTCGTCCAAAAACGGCAACGAATGTAGCTAAGGGTTTCCCCCGTAATAATTTTCCCCCGAATAAATGGTTAGATAAACATGTCATTCATTTATTTATACCTTCTTGTACACTGCAATACAAATGGCAAACAAACAATCAACTGACAGAAATATATATATATATATATATATTGTTACGGTACCCGACGTCGGCCTATGGTTCCCCTTCGAGGGGGGATTAAGCCCCTCGTCTGTTACTGACCGACGTGGTCCCGGGGGTATGACGCCACGCCCGGTCGGCACTGGATAGGGTTTTAGGCCCACAAGTCCTATGACCTAAATACCAGCGCTTCCCGGTACGCGAAGGAACACCCCCCCGCTCACGGCCGCAGCGTAATGGATGTTGTGCCGAGCGAAGCGAACCGCGGCGTGAGCCGTTTACCAAGACTAGACCCGATCCTGAAACGTTGGCCAAATCGTGCCACAGATATTCAATGAGGGAAAAGACAATGACACGGATGTGAAGAAGAGGAAGACGAAGGCAAAAAGGTTTGAACTACGACTATTATTTATTACTATTTACAGGACCAAAAGAAACCAAGGAAGAAGGAAAGATAATAAAATAATGACAGAAGGAATCAAGGAGACACAGTGAAATGCTAGCTTATCTACACAGGCTTAACTTATACCCCAAGACAGAACAAACAAAGACGGACTCACACGAATGGGGAATTTGCAGGCAGGAATGATTGGAAGGAGGAATGGGAAGGTTCAGCTGGGGCAGATGGTTCGGGCTTGATCCCGCACGGGACGTCGGGCTGGACCTCGACGGCCACCGATGCCACCGCAATCTGGCTCCCGCTGGGTAACGGGTCGAAGCTGCCTGGTGGAGCCAAAACTGCTTGTGGAGCCAACTTCTTAACGGGCGCAACTCTCCATGGGGATCCCTTCCTCTGCCTTTACCAAGCTCGTCTGGACTCTTCTCTCAAATGCAACCACCTTCGACTCCTTGCGCAAACGCAACCACCTTCGACTCCTTGCTCAAACGCAACCACCTTCGACTCCTTCCTCAACTCCTAGGCTTCCGCGCGCGCTTATATCGCCCTCGGGCAATCAAGCCGCCGGCCTCCAGGACACGCCCATTGGTGAGGTCGCCTCGGCCCTGATTGGTGGGCACGGGCTCTCTGGCTCCACCCTTGATGACGATCGGCGGGCCACGCCCTGGATTCGGCGGCTCCTCCCCCTTCTTCTCAGAGCCCACCTCGTGGCTAATGGAGTCGCGGTGAAAACCGCCCAGCAGCTGCGGCGAATGCAGTTGGCAATCGAGGCTTTGGGAATGGGGCTTTGGGAATAAAAGGGGATCTATCTATTTGAATTCGGTGCAATGGAGTGTCAATTAATGGAAGACAAAGCCTTAGCCTAATACACAGAATAAGGAAATAACTACCAACAAGCAGGGAATCTATGATTGGCTAAACGTGATTGTATATGGCCTAACTATGGGACGCCCTTTGACCTTTATACACAACAACTGGAGGAAGGAGGGTCCACAATAAAACAATTTAAAAAAACACAATTCTCATATCCACAACAATATAAACAGAAATCGGGTGCTACTTTTGATACCCTGTATTTGATCTATGACTGAAGTGAGTGAAGAATTAAATTTATGACAATCGGTCACGTGGTCCAGTGGCCATATCAGATTGAAAATAAAAAAGGAAAAAATTGTTCCTCCAGAACTGCTTAACAGATCAATGTGAAACTTTATCCATATGATCGACCAGCCATGGATAATGTAGTTTGAATTGTTTATGCCTCTGCCGACAGAGTCGCCGGAGGCATGTTTTCAGGTTGTCCGTCCGGCTGTCTGTCCATCTGTCCGTCCGTGATAGGTTTTCGTTACCACGATAACTTGAGAATGGTTGAAGGGATCTTAGTCAAACTTGGTGCAGGTATGTATAATGAGGTAAAGATGAACTGATTAGATTTTGGGGTCACGTGCTCAAAGGCCAAAAGTCAGAGTTCATGTTAGGTTAAAAACCCTGTTACCATGATAACTTGTGAACCAGTGATGGGATTCTGACCAAATTTGGTACACATGTAGAATGATGGCAAGATGAACTGATTATATTTTGGGGTCAAGAGGTCAAAGGTCAAAGTCTATCATAGGTCTAACTTGAGAACGGCTGAAGTAATCTAATTCAAACTTGGTAGAGGTATGTATAATGATGTAAAGATTAACTGATTATATTTTAGGGGCAAAGTTCAAAGGTCAAAGGTCAAATTCTGTTATAGGTCTCTAACTTGAGAATGGCTGAAGTGATGTAATTCAAACTTGGTGAACATAAATATAATGATGTAAAGATTAACTGATTAGATGTTGGGGTCCTGAGGTCAATGGTCAAAGGTCATGTCAGGTAAGAATGTGATAACTTGTGAACAGCTGAAGGGATTTCACTTAAAACTTGGTACAGGTACACTACCGGTCAAAAGTTTTATAACACCTCAATTTTTCCAGTTTTTATTGAAATTTAAGCAATTCAAGTCAAGTGAATAACCTGAAATTGTACAAAGGTAAGCAGTAAACTGCTCGAGGTTTAAAAAAAAGTTTAGTTTAGCAAAAACGGGAAAATAATGCAAATTGCACAGTTATGTTGTAAAAAAAGGCCTTCTTCAGGGAACAAGTAATGGGTTAACAACTCACAGCTGTTCCGCAACAACGCAAGTAAATTAAGCCTTGAAAGTTGATGCAAACAATTCCTACAGGTGTCCCAACCTCTGCTGATTACTTGCTTAGAAACCCCCTGTCTGTATAAAAGCAGTATTGGAACAGACTGTTATTACACCCTCTGAAGCATTATTTGGACAATATTGCACTGCAGGAAGTAGTATATTGGAAACTGGAGGAAACTCGAGGGAGCGGAAGACAAGATGGGGAGAGAAGGGGAAGCACACAAACACAACATTTGAGAGCAGGGAGATGTTCTGGAGGGATAGGGCTTAGGGGGAGGAGGCGTGGGAAGGGAGGTGGGGGGGGGGGGTGGGAGAAGTATAAAACACAAGGACACCAAGGACTTCCAGGACAGAAGTTGGTATTTCAAAAAAGTGGATTTGGGGTGAAATTAGCGGGGGTAGAAAAGATCAAGGTTTTGGATGGGGGAAGATAAGAGATGGTGGTGAACAGCTGTTTTAAAGACCTGGAGGGAGGAGAGGGATTGAAGAGAGTGAGGGAGTTTGTTCCAGAGGCGGGAGAAAAGAGGAATGAAGGAGTGAAGGTGAGCAGAGAGTCTTGATTTTGGCAGTTTAACCATAAGAGGGTTGCAGGCAGATCTTGTGCGACCTGCAGGAATATTTGGGGGACAGAGCCCAGAGAGAGCTGGGGGGGGGGGGTGTGGGGGAAAGGCCAGAGAGGAGTCGGTAGAAGACGGAAAGACCACCAACCTGCCTGCGGTGAGTGAGTGAAAGGCCCTCGGAGTTAGCTTTATCGCGGGAGATTCCAATGTTCCTGAACGCTTTGGTTTCAACCGTGAAGACGAGCTTGGTGTGAGGCAGGAGCACCAGCCCAGAGGGGAGAGCAGTATTCCATTGAGCTGCGGATGAAAGCCTTGTATGTGGTGAGGAGCTCAGGTGTGCCAAGGAAGGACTTCGCACGACGGAGGATGCCCAGTCGGCGACTGGCTTTGGAGGCCAGATTTGAAATGTGGTTTTCCCAGGAAAGATCATGGCAGATAGTGAGACCCAAAAGCTTGAGTGACAGATCTTCTTGGAGAGGATTATTCAGAAAGTGGATGGGAGGGTTGTCCAGTCGGTCTTTTCGGAGAGACATCGTAAGAGTGTGAGATTTGTCAGGATTGAAAGACATGTTCCACTTGTTTGCCCAGTCTGTGATTTTGTCCAGGTCTGTAGAGAGTGAAGAGGCTGCAGACTGCCGATCTGAGGGATGAGGAATGGAGCGACAGAGAGTAGAGTCATCAGCAAAGAGATAGAGAGGATTTTCAAGAGAGTCAGAGAGATCATTGATGAAGACCAGAAAAAGCACAGGGCCCAGAACATTGCCTTGGGGAACTCAAATCTTTGGTTCATCACGCAGGGTTTTTGTACGCCGTCGAATAGGCGAAAGGATGGTTCCTCAGTGTGTGACACCAACTGTCAAACATGGAGGAGGAAGCGTGCTTGTCTGGGGCTCTTTTGCTGGATCCAGAGTCGGCGTCTTGCACAGAGTGACTGGCACCCTGAACCAAAAGGGCTACCACAGCATTTTGCAGCGCCATGCAATACCCTCTGGTATATGCCTAGTCGGTCAGGGGTTCATCCTACAGCAAGATAATGACCCTAAACACACCTCCAGGCTATGTCAAAACTACCTTCGAGGAAAAGAACAAGATGGTAGGCTTCAAATCATGGAATGGCCAGCACAGTCTCCAGAGTTAAACCCCATCGAGCTGGTTTGGGATGAACTGGACAGAAGGGTGAAAGCAAAGCAACCGACAAGTGCAACACATTTGTGGGAACTTCTGCAACAGTGTTGGGAAGAACTTCCCGAACAATATTTGATTTCCATTGTGGAAAGAATGCCACGAGTGTGTTCGGCGATTATATCTGCAAAAGGTGGCGACTTTGCTGAGTCAAAAATTTAAATTAAATTTTGTTAAACAAAATGATTCGATGATTTATTTTTTATCTCCAATTGTTTATTTGTTCTATGCTTAATCTCAGAGTACATTGAGACATTAAACTGCGTAAATTTCAATAAAAACTGGAAAAATTGAGGTGTTCTAAAACTTTTGACCGGTCGTGTATGTATCATGATGCAAACATGAACTTATTAAATTTTGGGGCCAAGAGGTCAAAGGTCAGAGGTCATGTCAGGTAAAAATGTGATAACTTGAGAACAGCTGAATGGATTTAAAGCAAACCTGGGACAACTCGTTATTGTTTCCTCTTAATTCATTCAATTTAGCCTCAATGTGAACAAAAGTGATTGTTAAATATCCTCTAAGTGTGGTAATCTTCATCCTGATGAAGCAGCACTTGAATGGAAGGAAGGAAGGAATAATCAGTAAAGTTACGGATAATGGCAATGTATGTGACATAATACGGTGCGGCATGCATACGGGTATATGGGTCATAAAGCATTGGGTCATAATAGTAGTGTGTACAGTTAACCATGGTATTTTTGTTCAGAATGAGCACACGAGGTGAGACAATGCGCTCTTCCGAGTGCCGTTCTAGTTACCCAATGGCTCTGCGCGAGGGACGGGGCTTTGCAAACACTTCTGTGCATTGCCCATCTGTCTGGGCTGTAACGTTTTTTTACAATTTGAGCTTTTTTGATGAAATTTTAAACAATGCTTCATTATGAGAATGTGGAGAAGACTAATAATTTGGTCTAAGGTCATTGGCATATAAAATCATCAGTTTTCATCCAATTGATCTGATATTTTATGAATTTGCATATTGATTCACCAATTAAAAGTTAAAAGCCGATTTTTTTTTTAGATCAAAAGGTCAAAGGTCATGGTTACATAAAATCGACAATTTTCACCCGATTGACCTGAAATTTTAATAATTTGTATATTGGGTCACTGAATTGGTTCACCAATCAAAAGTAAGAAGCCTATGGATTTGTTTTTAAATTTAAATGGTCAAAGGTCAAAGTTGTATAAATTTGTCAATTTTAATCTGATTGATTTTGAGCATTTAAACAGGGTTTGCATATTGAGTCACTGAAGCCAATTGCTTTTGAGGGCAAGAGGTCAAGGTCACCTAAAACGGTCAATTTTTTTAAAAGTTTTTTTCGTCATGATTAGCATATGGAAGAAGTGGATTACACAAACTGACTTTGCATTTTCAGATGCTTTCGACTTTATTTTATTTTACCAATGGGAAAACACCATTTTTACCAGTGTTTTTGGGAAGTTTGAATTGTTATTAATTTAAATATTATTCTTTTCAGTTGATTTTCAGTTGATCATATCATACAGGTGATGCTAAGAGAAAGCTATAAATTCATCAACTTGAATAGTCTGCAGAACAAAAGGTATTGGAAAGGTACAAATTTGTACTTGCAGCTTTCAAATACTTTTTCTGATTGTAGTTTTTAACTTTTTCATACCTCGGGACTAGAAAGCGACAAATATGTACCTTTCTATTATCTTGCCTGGTTATATTATCTCACTATATATGTACATATATAAATTTATATATATATATATATATATATATATATATATATAAATATATATATATATATATATATATATATATATATATATATATATATATACATATATACAGGTATATATATGTTGTTGCGGATCGCCCGAAGCCCATTCCCGTTACAAAGGGGGGATTAAACCCCTTCCCCCCCCACCCCCCCGGGTCTTTGTGTCCACGAGGCCGAATCACCACTTCCGGAGCAAGCGTGAAAAAGGGTATCGGGTCAACATCGCACGTACCTTTAACCCACCCTGCTACGAAAGCGGGGACCGAACCCCACACAAGGCACGCTTAATCGAGTACGCCCGAGCGGTATGCGTATCACGTGACTCGTGCCGTTACTTTTATGGAACCCGATTCGAGCGGTTCTAGTCGTACCATGCGAGGCCAATCAATGGAAGGGACGGGAACGGTCAAATAAGAGGAATAACGCCATTTATTATTTATGTACAATGATTCACAGAAGGAAAGGGGACACAGAGCAGAAGCTTAATCAATCTTAACTTATCCCCAGACACAGGGCCCACTCACGCACACGGAGAGAAGAAAAGAAGAAGTCCGCGCACCAAACGCGCTTTGCCGTCGGTCGCTCCGGGGCAGCTCGCCCGGCGTGGCTCTCTGGCGGTCACGGCACATATGCAGGCGAAGGCAGGCAGGAGGAGATCGCGCGTCTGTGGCCCGGCACGGGTCGTCCTCTCAAGCGCACGATTAATACAGTGCAGAGTGCAGGGCACAGGGCACGGGGCAAGTTCGTGTACAATCACGATAACCAACAATTCAATGCACTCGTTCTGCGGCGCGTTCTCAAGCTCAACTCAACTCCACTCACTCTCACAGGGGTTCCGACTCAACTGAACTGACGCGCAAGTCATCTGAGGTGGGGGGGCTCGGAGCAGGGTTTTATGGCTCCGCCCCGGCCTTACTCGAATGTTCCAAGCCCCACCTCCCGTTGCCGTGGTTAGCCACTCCCCTCGAGCTCTGATTGGTGGCTCATGCTGACCGGCCACCCCCCCCCCCCTGCAGCGCCTCCCTTCGGCCTCACCAGACTTGTTCAGGCCTGTCACGTGGCATGCTTGCGCCAAAAGATCGCCCTACTCATGGGCCTGCTCAACACAAAACTAACACAGGAAAGGACTACGCTTACATTCACGAAGAAATAACTAAACTATCGCGAGGCTTCATATTGTGGTGCGTCTACCGACGAGGGGGATTATCCTTTATTCCAAAACCGTAACAATATATACGCAAGTATATATATATATATATATATATATATATATATATATATATATATATATATATATATATATATACAGCAATACCCCGGCCTACGTCATTAATTGGTTCCATAAGCCGTGACGTAACTCGGTTTTTGACGTAAACCGGGCATAATGCCTTAAAAATGCCTTAAAATGAAGACGTAGCTTCGGAAAATGAAAAGCGCTTTTTCAGTGACATATGCGAGAATACGTTCCCCATCATGAATGATGATCGATACCGTCGACCGTGGCAGCCCTAAGTCATGCGCTATCACCGACACTTTTTCACCTTTTTCATACCTTTTAATCAGATTTAACTTATCTTCCATCATAACTACATTACGCTTGGAAACACCAGCACTATCCTTCTTAGGACCCATGGCTAACACAGACACAGTAAAGGAATAATCACAAAAATAACAGCGGAAGGCAAAGCAAGCACGCGACCACAGCACAGGACAAAATGCATATGGCGTCGCCTTTGTTTTGAATGAGAACCAGCAGCTACGCGTACGTATACTGTACTTACATTTTAAAATATTTTTAATGTGCTTTTTATTGTATTTTAACTTGTTTTTCTAGCTTCTTTTATTGTTAATTTTTATGTACTATTTTATTTATTTTAAATATATTTTTAAGGAAAAATTAATTTTTTTCACGTCCTCCTATTATGATGTAGGAGTGACGTAAAGTCGCACATAATGACGTTCGCTGAACTGAAATTTACTCTAGATGAGTGGCGTAAAGTCGGATTTGACGTAGGTCGAAATGGTGTAAAACGGGGTATTGCTGTATATATATATATATATATATATATATATATATATATATATATATATATATATATATACACAAATATATATTTTTAGCTTACTCCATGCTCGGGGTACACATACAATTCTCTGTGGGGGGGGGGGGGGGGTGGGGGGGGGGGGTAACATATCTGGTTGTTCTGCTTTTGTTTTCCTTGTGTAGCCCCCACCTCGAGTGGCCTTCTGGTTTTGTGGCCGGCAATATCCCATTAAAAAATAGTAATAATTCCAAAAAGGAAAAGTATATACACATTTGGTTATCTCTATATTCACGTAAATGCTTTGCCTACCCTGTGAGACTTTTTACAGCAACAGCAGCAGCAGCAGCCTCTCAAGCACATGGGCAAAATAATCAGAAGGAGCACAGTTCCTGCAAACAAACACCACCGGTAATCGATTATGGGTTAGTTTAATTCATATTTCTGAATCAAATACATTTATTTTCTTGTCAATCAGTTGCCACCACTGTGATGTCAATTATATAGATATGACAAATGCTGACAAATTATATATAGATATGTCAACTATAAAATACAAACTGCTGTTTGCATGAGTTAGAGTAAACTTTTACTCTGCATCTCCTGCCTTAAAATGCGGAAACTCCCAGCACTCAAAATGGTCGAGCTGAGACCTTCACTGGGGAGTTGTGGCCTGTTCTAAGGATGAGATGCCTGGTGTCACCACTGTTATAACTTGAAGATATAGCATAATCATGAAACAAATGTCATGGATCAGAGGAGATGAAGAAGAACAAAATATTTACAGTTTAAAGCAGACTCAACTTCTATCGTGACAACAAGCAGCAATGTTGCTTGTGTTAGGGAATTTATATTCTGAAACATTATTCAGCTGGGGCCAAGTGAAGTGTGGTCGAGGCCGTTTATTCCTAGTATAAAGTCTGGTGTTGGCTTCACGGTTAAGATGGCTTGCTTGAGATTTTATAAGATCCTGAGTTTGAGCCCCTTTCATATTATTGAATTAATACCAGGTGAGTCGATTCAGCAAAATGAGTACAACATGACTGGTTATAGAGAGGCATTGCAACAGTGGCAACAGTGCCCTGAGAGAATGATGCAACCAGCAGCCACAGGCTGCACACAAACCTCCATTCCTGGTAGGTGAAACACCCTGCAACTCATGCCTGCAGAAAACGGATTTTTTGGAACGGTGGCCGCATTTCCACCAATCATCACATAACCTTGTCTTAAAAACATATCCATGGGGAGGCGCATTTGTTGAAAGTTTAGTATCAATTGCTCAAGTGGTTGCAGAGAAAAAAACTAATTTTAAAATGAATAAAAGTGAAAAAGTGAGAGCTTCGGCTGATGTTCCACAATATAGTCAAGGATGCTTGTCGATGCCGATTACTAGTATCTTATACATAAAGCTCATTCTAACCACTGACTCACTCACTGACTGACTGATATTAATGTTCGGTACCTTCCTGGTGTCATAGAAAGCTGAAATTTGGTGTGGCGATGGATATTAAAGCCAATGCACCAGGAAAATCCATAGAACCGTCGGAAAGCATCAGTAAATGTAAAATTTGAAGTAAAAAAAAACAACCCTCGTGCATTGTGCATTGGCCTCGTCCTGGAGGTGGGGTTGCTATCTTTATAAAAAACTCTCTTCCTCACTCGCCCTCCACTGCCCTCTCTCCACCTCACCCCCAGGAATACCTTTGGCTACGGCTTCCCCTTCGCTCCCACCTTTTGTTCATATGTGTGTTGTACCGTCCACCAAACAGCGATGACTCCATATACATCTCACTGTCTGATAATATGGACCAACTTCTATCTACCCATCCCAACTCTCTCTTCCTCATATGTGGTGATTTCAATTGTCACCATGCCAGTTGGCTGGGTGTGGGTTCCTCTCTCACCAGTCATGGCACCTCAGCAAAGGACTTCTGCGACTCACTGGGACTGACACAATCTGTCAATTTCCCGACCCGGATCTCAGTCAACGGAGCATCTTCTCTTCTGGATTTGGTTATGACAAACTTCCCTGAAAATGTCTGCTGCTCTTCTTCTGCTCCAATCGGCTCATCTGATCATGTGCTTGTCAAAGTGGACATCTCTCTGACCATTCTCAGAGAGCCTCCTCAGCGTCGACGAGTCTGGCATTTCACTCAGGCCAACTGGCACGGTCTTCAAGCAGCCATCAATCATCTGGACTGGTCTCCCATCTCTACCGCCTCTGACATCAACTCATCCTGGGAATTCTTTCAAAGTAAATTGCTCTCTCTCATGCACAGATTTATACCATCTCGTCTTCAGTTGTCATACCCTTCCTCCCGTCCATGGTACACGGAATCTTGTGGTGAGGCTGTTTTTTTTTGTTTTTTTTTTTGGAACGGTTGCCCTGAAACAACTTGCTTTCGTCTCCTGGAAAGCAAATCCAACGGAAGGAAATCTCATTTCCTTTCACAAAGCCCGAAACAAGTGTGTGTCCACCCTCAGGAGAGCCAGGAAACAATATCTCACCATTCTCAAGACCGAACTCTCTTATCTGTCTCCCTCTTCCAAATCCTGATGGCGTCTGGTCAAATCTGTTTCTGGTGTTTGTTCCCCCTCCATCCCCTCCCTCACCTCAAACGGCTTAACGGCTTACTCCGCATGTGAAAAAGCTGAATGCCTCAACTCTGTGTTTGCCTCTAAATCTTGTGTCCCAAACCCATCCCTCTCTGTACCCACCATACCCAGTCATACCCAGCTGCTCCTGGACTCTGTGTCCTTTCCTCCTGACAAGGTGGAAAAGTTTCTGTCAACCCTCGACTCTGATTCTGCAACTGGTCCTGACAGCATCAGCCCACGGGTCCTAAAATCATGTTCTTCTGCTCTTTCACTCCCTCTTTCTGTTCTCTTCACCCTCTCTTTTGCTCAAGGTCATCTGCCATCTGCTTGGAAATCAGCCAACATCACCGCTTTGCACAAAAAAGGTGCAAAAACAGATCCCAGCAACTACAGACCAATCAGCCTTCTCCCAATTATCAGCAAAGTCATGGAATCCATCATTGCTTCAGATATGAAATCTTTCCTCTTCTCCAATGGCTTGATCTCTGATCATCAATTTGGTTTCAGACCAGGTCACTCTACTCTGGACATGCTGCTTCTGCTTTCTCAACAATGGATGGAGGTCCTCAACGCCAAACAGGAAATTAGAGCTGTCTCCCTTGACATTTCACGTGCCTTCGATACAGTCTGGCACCCTGCTCTGCTCACCAAACTCTCCTCCTTTGGTATCCATGGAAATCTCCACGCATGGCTGGCGGACTTCCTCTCTGGTCGTAGTCAACGTGTGGCCCTGAATGGGTTTCTCTCATCTCCTCTTCCTGTTCAGGCTGGAGTTCCCCAAGGTAGTGTTCTGGGCCCTGTGCTTTTTCTGGTCTTCATCAATGATCTCTCTGACTCTCTTGAAAATCCTCTCTATCTCTTTGCTGACGACTCTACTCTCTGTCGCTCCATACCTCATCCCTCAGATCGGCAGTCTGCAGCCTCCTCACTCTCTGCAGACCTGGATAAAATCACAGACTGGTCAAACAAGTGGAACATGTCTTTCAATCCTGACAAATCTCACACTCTTACAATGTCTCTCCGAAAGGACCGACTGGACAACCCTCCCATCTACTTTCTCAACAATCCTCTCCAAGAAGTTCTGTCGCTCAAGCTTTTGGGTCTCACTATCTGCCATGATCTTTCTTGGGAAAACCACATTTCCAAGCTGGCCTCCAAAGCCAGTCGCCGACTGGGCATCCTCCGTCGTGCGAAGTCCTTCCTTGGCACACCTGAGCTCCTCACCACATACAAGGCTTTCATCCGCAGCTCAATGGAATACTGTTCCCCCCTCTGGGCTGGTGCTCCTGCCTCACACCTTGCTCGGCTTCACGCTGTTGAGGCCAAAGCTTTCAGAATCATTGTAATCTCCTGTGATGTAGGCAACACCGAGGGCCTTTCACTCACTCACCGCAGGCAGGTTGGTGGTCTTTCTGTCTTCTACCGACTCCTCTCCGGCCTTGCTCCCCCAGCTCTCTCTGTGCTCTGTCCCCCCAATATTCCTTCAGGTCGCACAAGATCTGCCTGCAACCCTCTTATGGTTAAACTGCCAAAGTCTAGGCTCTCTGCTCCCCTTTTCTCCCGCCTCTGGAACAAACTCCCCCACTCCCTTCAATCCCACTCCTCCCTCCAGGTCTTTAAAACAGTTGTTCACCACCATCTCTTATCTTCCCCCATCGAAAACCTTGATCTTTTCTACCCCCGGTAATTCACCCCAGAGTCCTTGCAGTGTTCATATATTTTATTCCTCTCCCACCTCCCCCCAAGTCCTCCCGATGTCCCTGCTCTCAAATGTTGTGTTTGTGTCCTTCCCCCTCTTCCCCCTCTCTTTTGTGTCCTTCCCCCTCTCTCCCCATCTTGTCTGCCGCTCCCCTTGTTTTTTGTGTTTTGTGTGTCGGTTTGTCTTTTTGTGTGATTAATGTTAGCTCTTTCACGAGCCTCGATCTTGTATACAAAAAAAAAACAAAAAAAAAAACAACAACCCATAAACGCGTCCATGAAAAAAATTGAAAAATAAAACTCAATCGATATCTACCAGGAGGTCGGTGATGCTTGCCTATAATCAGAAAGCTTCTATTTATTATGTGCCTATGTCTGAAGCACGGTTTGTTATTGCTTGCAATGTGTAAACATACTACACGAGCATTATATATGCATTACCCGAGAAAAAAAAACTATGAAAGTCTTTTAAGCATATTTTGTGTTTGCTTATATTATCAAATTTTCTTGTCATCCACCATGTAAAACACAATGTCAGTTTGTATGTTTGAACAGATGTCTGTCCCCCTTCATAAGGCTAGGATTTAGAGGCCAATCTTTTAACACGAATGTGTGTTCACTATGGTCTATTTTTGAGGATAAAACTAACTCGAAAAACATTTTTCCATAAAAGAGTAATTATGTCTCTTCTATTGGAATTGTAGACAGTGGTTTGCAAACTGAGCCTCAAGGGCGGTGTACAAAAGCGTTTTTCAAAATAACAATAAATACAAGGCGCAGGGAGGTGAAATTTGCTGCACATGATGTGTAACGCGCGCACAGTGAAACGAGTGTTCATTTACGTCCATAGGATGTCTATTAAATAAAAAAGATATGAGCAAACCTGACATTAGGCCGAGGCTTCAGACATTGGCACGCTCACGAGGCTGCACCATAAAAAAAACTGTTGCAACCCGTCATTTTGACGGCTTTTTACTAGTTATTATATAAATTTCATGGAGGAAAAGCATGTATATATTGCCAAGAATTAGCCTAGTCAAAAAATCTGAAAATGTGCCTTTATAGAATGATTGAGGCATTTTTGAGTAAAAGCAAACAAACCACTTTTTCTGGGGTAGTTTTTCATGCTGAATATGAATCTGTTGTTTGCCAAGCCCAAAAATGCGTAATTAGGTCACTAATCAAGGTCAAAGGTCAATGAGTGCAAAATTCAATTTTTTTGAAAAAATGCTTTATTTTACATCCCCTATCTGTACATTTCAATTATTTTACAATATTTTGTCTAGTAAGGTTGCTAAAGCTTTTCAAAATCTTATTTTTAAAGGAAAACGTGAGGACACATCTATGCTCATTTGCCTTTATCTCTGTAAGGGGCGACAATTAGTTTTTGCGTAATTTGCTTGCAGTTTAACCTCTAAATGCACAATGGGGCAGAGTTTTTATGCTCCTATTGATGGTCTAGAGATAGATTTTATAAAGACAGAATCTAAATGTCACCGGTAAACAACATAGGTCAAAGGTCAATGAGTGCGAAAGTCTTGCAATGACGTAACAGTTACTTGCACTTGAAACCATCCCTTTCACTCAACAGTGAAAGTGGCTTCATCTTTCTGACCCCAATGCATTTGCCATGTTTGTCAAATCATTTCCATTCAGACAGAGCAGGGTGTTCTTCAATAGACCCTTAATGATGAAGAATGAATCTAATAGCCTAGCATAAGCCATCTAGTTCGTACCCTAGGCATCAGGCATTAAACATTTCAGGAGTACAGGTAAGGGTCTTTTTAAGATTGTTAAAAAATGAAATATAAAATCAAATGAAAGTAAAGGAATGCATTCTTCTTTGGTGAGATACATGTACATACAAATGTGTAATGTATGCTTGACATCTCACATCATAGGCAGGCCTACATACATGTACATTTACCTAACAGTAGCAAAAAGACAGGCAGGGCATGGGCATTGACGATGAGTGCCTAATGCATCTACCACTAATGAATTAGTGATATCGGTTAGATGTTTTGTCTTGAAGAAGCTTTACTTTGTGTCTTTGAGAATAAGATTAAAACCCGGGCCAACACTGCCTGCGCTTATTCGATCATTTAAAGGCTGTTGCAGTATATCATACAACGTTGTAGTTTTCATGGTCAGAACATGCGTGCCTGGTGCTTAGTTTGGTTTCTGTTTCTCCCCTCAGGCCAACCATGGAACCTATTGCCAGCCTCAAGCGACAGCGTGAGGATGTGTCGTTTGAACTTTGTATCATTTGTCAGGGAACTAGCCAGGTCAAAGATACGATTTTCAACCAGACAAACCAGGGTATTGCTGCCATCAGAGAGGCGACCGAGCTCCGATGCAAACTTAGACACTATGAATTTCGATCAGCCGTGGACAGGCTTTCGACTCTCTTTGCAGAGCCTCCAGAAAGTCTCCCCAAACTTAAATGGCATAAGCTATGTTACTCTGCATACACACACAAGGGGAAAATAAATGCTAAGCTAGCCAAGGAACAATCGAAAAACGAAAAAGATCCTGAAAGAAAGAGTGTTTCGGCTGAAGCATGTCCGTTTTTAC
The DNA here is from genome assembly GCF_964187855.1 of Myxine glutinosa. Lineage (NCBI taxonomy): Eukaryota > Metazoa > Chordata > Myxini > Myxiniformes > Myxinidae > Myxine > Myxine glutinosa. The sequence continues at coordinate 45,266,180 of NC_136266.1, read as the reverse complement.
GCAGTAGTACTACTAAGATGAACTGGACATTGTGTATGTTCTGCCAGAACTTTGACAAGAAGCAGAAGACAAGTCGTGTCACAACCTTCAAAATGAGTAATGAAATTACGGAAAAAGCTAAATTTGTATATAACATCTTAGTCCGTACTGCAAATGAGAATGATTTAATCTCAGCTGAGGCATGTTACCATGTTAACTGTCTTAGTAAATTCTTTAGGGATGTCAAAAGGGCGGAAACTGAAAGCAAATCAGCAGACATGGCGATATCATGGTTGTGTCAAGAGCTGCGTCACTCTGCTGAGAAAGTGCACGTATTTGAACTATCTGCAGTGTTCGAGAGGTACAAAGAGTTAGCCAGTGAGTGCGACGGCACAATTCCTACATCGTATCTTAGTAGACTGGGGACTTTTAAAGAAACTTTGTCGAATTGCATTGGGGACATTTATGAATTTCTTGTGCTAAAAAATTTGGCGCCTTCAGAGAAACAAACTTTGCTTCTTCCACGACATTTCAGTCACATACCTCTTTCAGAAATGGTGTGCGGTCAGAACAGTGCAGACTATATTCCCATATTTAGACAACAGGATGATCATTTTCTGTCTTTAGTGCACGTTGCTCTGCAACTCCGCAGTGATATCATGTCACATCCTGCATTCGAAGGTTGCGATGTAAGCGAAAAAGCAGAGTTGGCAAGTGTACCACCATCTGTACTCATGTTTGTGAATATCTTGCTTGGAGGCCAAAGTAGTGTCGATGCTGAGTTTGACGAAAGTGAGATGTCTGAAACTGGTTGGGTGAAGAAGACAAGGGTCCTTAGCATTGGACAAGACATGGTCTATGGTGTATGTGGAGACAAGAAGGCACCGCCTAAACACGTTGGAATGGGTATGACGCTGCACCAGTCAACTCGATCAAAGAAATTAGTTGAGCTATTCCATAATACTGGGCACATAATCAGCTATAACCGGGTTCTTAGGTATGACACTGCCATGGCTGAAAACACTCTGAAAGCGCTTGATCAAGAAACTGGGGCAGTTGTTACCAGCAACCTGGTTTCGGGACGATTTGTGCATTTTTCTGGCGACAATATTGACATCAATGACTCTACCCTAGATGGCAAAAATACATTTCACGCTACTCAGTTAGCTGCCTGGCAGAGGGGGCCATCTGCTGAAAGCGGTCTTGGAGACATCAAACCATCCAATACGTCAACGTTGGATATACCAACAGCAGTTGAAAAGATCCAACAACAGCAGTTTCCGACACCATCAAAGAAGGTCACAGAAGATGCTGAAAAGTTCATTTGCCATATCTACAAGGAACCATCTGAGAACTGTAATCAAGCCCGCATTAAACTGTTCAACAAATGCCATGCAACGGAGACCCTACCTCCATCTAGTGATGCAGCAAAGTTCCACATAGAGCGTGCAAACTACCAAAGTTTCATTTGGAGAGAGGCCAGTAATCCAATGACAGATCTGCCACCGCCGACTGATTGTGGATGGAAACTCGTTGATGACAAGTTGTCACCGGTTCTTACAACTTTACCGTCAATTCCAAAGGGATGCCGAGAACTTACTCAGTGTGGTTGCAAGAAAGGTTGCAGTTCTGATAGTTGCTCTTGTCGGAAGTGGGGGAAACAGTTCTGCACTGAGGCCTGCAAGTGCAATGCCAGTGAAACACCATGTCGAAACAGGCCAAAGTAGGGGGGGGGGGGGGGTCAGAGCTTACACAGTTAAGCTAATTGGCATTCCCCTGGATGGCTCCTCCTTCCAGCCAATCAGTCTGACAGACTGCAATTGATTCAGGATTAATTAAGAATACATGTGATAATGATCAACTGCCTGCACTCCAAACATGTTTGCCATGAAGTGCATTTTGCGCCTTGTGCCATGTAAGTGCACTTTGCGCCTTGTGACCGTTAGCCTTAATTAAGTGGCTAATTAGTCAAATATTGACATTTAGTGTAGAAAACAATCTTGCTATTATATAGGACTCAGGTAAACCACTTCACTGATGGTATTTAAGGCAACAATTCAAGTGAATTAAAACAGTATGTCAAAAAACGAAAAGTTGCTTCATTACGGATATATTCACAAAAATCTGATTTTTTTCCCTTCACAATTCCCTTTACTTTCATAATTGTGAAAAGCTGTAGTAACCTTACCAGAGAAAATACTGTAAAATAATTGAAATGTACAGATAGGTGATGTAAAATAAAACATTTTTTCAAAAATTTTGAATTTTGCACTCATTGACCTTTGACCTTGATTAGTGACCTAATTACGCATTTTTGGGCTTGGCAAACAACAGATTCGTATTCAGCACGAAAAACTACCCCAGAAAAAGTGGTTTGCTTGCTTTTACTCAAAAATGCCTCATGAATTCACGTTTCCCAGAAATTTGACTAGACTAAATACAAAAAGATCCAATTATGATGCAGTGCACAGACCGTTGCGATTGGGAGGGGGTTTGGAGGGAGGGGGGGGGGGGGGAGTTGAGAAAGTTACATGTCGAGTTTGGACCAATTCACGACCCTCCCCAATCAATCTCCAAATTTACACTTTAGTCTGATGATTATTTATTTCAGTGATTATGGGAGGAAATGTCTCATAAGTACAGTGCACTTAACCATTCTGGCTATATATTTTTTATGGGACAAGTTCACCCACCTCTTGCCTTCAAAATTCTGGATATTCCTCTGCAATGCACAAATGTACATCTAGTGCAGTGGTCCCAAACTTTTTTAGTTCACGACTCCAAATTTGAAATCACCTTCACGCGACCAAATGGTACCGTGTGCCAGCACCTACAGTAAAAATAGGACCACGGGTCCTGAAGCTCATCTGGATCAGGAGCAACAGTCACTCAAACCCCCCCACAACACCCCAGAGCCTGATATTTTTAATGCCGGGAATAAAGTTTGGTACATCACGGGTGATGAAGGCCGTGGTCAAGTTTCATCAAAATTGTGTGCGTAGTTTCGGGGAAGAGAGCAAATACCAATTTTGGGGGGTTAACCCCCAGCCACTGTAAACTCCCTTAATGAGCGCAGATTTTGATGCGGTCAATTCACCTTCGTTAGGCATCACACATGAAGTTTGTGGCAAAGTTTCATCAAAATCGTGTGTTTGGTTCTAGCGATAATGACTGAAGTGTTTATAGACTCACTCACTGATTTACTGACATAACTACGACCACAGCTCGATCGCATAAGCTCACCAGACTAAAGTCCAGTTGAGCTACAAATGGTCAGTTGACCTAAGCTAAAAACTGTCTTTTTCTCATCTCGTTTACAGCAAACATTTTTTTCCAAACCAATGTGTATTATTACCTTGTGGCTTGGCCTTGATATAGGCAGCAAACACGAAAAACCGATCACATTGTGATACACGCATGGAACCAGGCAGTGACGTTCTCTACTAAATACTATGTACAACCACTCGATTAGTCAACTAGAAATTCAACATGGCGGCCATTGTTTTCAAAATGGCCTCCAAAATTGTTAAAATGTGCCACAAACTTTTTAATATCGAATTTAGGATGTACAATGAATGATCGTTTTGAGGCAACTTTTCCCCGCTAGAGCGGGGTTAGCCTTGCGGGCCCCATGACAATCATGGTTCCTTGTTCGAGGCAATGTTTTTATGGCCGGATGCCCTTCCTGACGCCAACCCTTGGTCGCCTCTTACGATGCGCAGGGATACGGTGTACCTATTCTAAACCGGGGTACGGTAGTACGATAGTATCAATTCAAAATCACAGAACTGCATATTATCCATAAGAGGTCGTTAAAATTTTCAAATAATCTTAAATTAGGTGAATTCTAAAATTTTAACTATACCTGTTATCGATAATAACTAATAAATAGTTCTTTGATTTTGCATTGATACTATCGTACATCCTAAATTCAATATAAAAATGTTTGTGGCACATTTTAGCAATTTTGGTGGCCATTTTGAAAAAAAAAATTGGCAGCTTGATGAATTACGAGTTGGCTGATCGACTGGATTTAAAGAGTGTCTATATAAGAATGTCACTAATAATATCATTAATGGATGTTACCTGCCGAGCTAGAAAGCTTCAAACTCCCCCTTGGGTTGTTGTCCATAATCCTGACCGAAGTTAACCTGCCTTTTCTCATCTCGTTTTCAGTAAATAACTTTTCCAAACCAACGTATTACCTTCCAAACAATTATGTTCCTACAATGCTTTCTTAATTTTTTGAACAACAAATGGGCCTAAAGCATCTGCTCAACTTTCATTTGATTTATCAACAGTATTGCATAAAACATGGGATTTTCTTGATTCAATGATCATATCCATTGACATACCCACAAAGATGACAAACACTGCCAGTGTGACAGCATCCCATGTGTTCTGCACAGGATTAAAGGATGTGTACTTTCCCAGAGCCATTTGCTGAAGATAGGATAAATCGTTCGTGGACATGGTTTCCAAATGTCTGGGATGCTGGTCGATGCCTCGTGTGGTCGTTCAGCTGCAACAAACACAAAGAAAGAGAATTGCAAAATTAAATCATATTGTCTTGTGCTTATGAATTTACAATTGATATGAGTCAGGAGAATGAAGGGAGCATATTGGGACATTTGAACGAGTTGGAGAGAGTTTTTGAAATTGCTTATGTAAAATGTAAATGGCTCCAAATGAGTCTCCAATACTTTCCAGACTTGTGCCGCACAACAAATCGAAGGAAACCAACTACCACATTCTCTTAAATCTCATTCTTCCCTCCAGGTCTTGAAGACAGGTGTTCAACTCCATCTCGGATCAACACCCATACAAGACCGTAAATCTTTTCTAACCCCGTAGACCCCAACCATAACCCCTCCCTCACCTTCCCCTCCACCACCCTCCTCCCCCACCCAAGCCAAGCCAACATCCTACCAGGTTTAAGTTTTTCCTTCCTGAGAGTTTGCTTATGTATCCGTCTTATCCACCCGTGTGTGTCCTCCACGGCCTCGTTCTTACCTGCATTCCTGATTTCTCCAAGTCTTCCTCTCTTTTGTCCCTCTGGTTACTTACTCCTCAGTCACATTTGCTCTACGGCTAGGATACGGCGACCGTACCCCCCCCCCTAAATTGACAGAAACGTGCGGCGGCTGCAGAGTTTCTGAGGTGGCCTCAGGGTGGCCCTAGGGCGTATGGCTATCTTTTACAGGCCGTAGGGGTCGCCGTGGAATTATAGCGCGGAGTTATAACTTTTTTCATTTCTAGGTCGGCCGTAGCAATTCGACAAGCCGTAGCCATGACAACTGTAAGTGCTGTTATACATATGAAAAAGAACTGGTATATATATACCCACTCGTTACCGTCCGTCTAGCCCCACGTTCGCCTTAGGGCCCCCCTGCGGTCGCCTTGCGGGCACCTTGAGGCTACCTTGCGTCTGCCTTGAAAATTCTATGGCCACCGCAGGGACGCCCTAAGGTCACCGTGCGACATCAAATCAAAGACCGTACGGCACCCCCACGTTTTCGGTCTCCACAGTTTCTAAATACCCCGTGCGGCTACCCGAAAAATAAAAACATATGTGACTGCTACATTGTGTGACCGTGGAAATACTGCGGCCGCCCTATAATTGCTAGTGGCCGTAGATTTTTTAGACCCTACGGCCGCCGAGCCAAATGTGACTGAAGCATTACTGTCCATGGTGTGTTCCTCCCGCCCCCCTGTCTTTAACCTTTTCCTTTTGTTATATCAGATCCTGATCTATTCTATGTTCTAGCAGTCTCGTTCCTCCACGAGCCTCGACTTTCTGCACAAAAAATAAAACAAGTACAGATACATTCAAAGTACACCGCCCCCATGTGAAATAAATAAATAAATAACATATCCTCCAGCGCACGTCATTTCCGGGGCAACTTAAGCTCTGGACGATGCCGCAGTGCAGCACATAGAGACGCTAATGGAAGGGAGAGGTGTATAATAATTAATTGATTAATTGCATAATTAAAATAAACAAATTATAATCGTAAAATAATTAATTTCTTAATCAATTGGCTAATATCATACCGAAACCACCAGTTTTCATCCAAAGCTGTAACTTTTTGAAAATTAATTAAATAACTTATTAATCGAATTTTTAAAAATTGATTAATTGATTGATCAATAAATCAAAAATACCCTTTACAGCCAAATCACTTGGTCATTCTCGTGTCCAAATATCAGCTTCCTAGCTCAAAAAGTGCCTGATATATTGCCCAGATGGGAAAGAAAATAAATAAGTACTCAATAAATCGATAATAATTACGTAATTAATAAATTAATTGTTGAATCAAAAAATAAAAAATACCGTTTTTGCCAAAGCGCGTGCTCTCACTATTGTGCCCAAATTTCAGCTTCGTACCTTAAAGGATGGCTGACATATCGCCCGGACAAAGATGAAAAGAAGAAAACAGGAAAAGAAGAAAACAAGAAAACAAAAAAGAGCAATCAGATATTGCAGACCCTCGCCAGGACGTGTTTTTAGTGGTTTTAAAGTCTTTTGTGTGAAAACAAATATGGCGGCCGAACCACTTGACCGATGACGTCATCTTTTTTTTTCTCCACCAATTTATCTCTAAATGATGCTCAATAAATTTCATCTTAATCGGATAAAGTTTTGCACTTGTCGAACTATGACGTCATAATAGAGCCACCGACGACATTAACATTTGTTATTCCACGTGCCAGACGGTTTGGAGACGAATGTGCATACATCTAGGCCATGCTGTCAGCCCTCATAATAAGAGAGGGAAGAAAGGAGAGTTCGTGAAGAACTTGAATCCCGTGTCTTTGCGAACGCGAATGGCATCTGCGTCACAAAACTTGTTTTTCAACTTGGTGGTGTCATCCATTAAAGCCTTAACACAATAAAATGAAACTACCGATTTACTTTTGTCTTTGGAGTAAATGATAACTTTACACATCGTTCATGGAGTTATTCAAACTTTATCAAAATAACAAAACATCCAGTAAGCTTATAAGGGTTGTGCTTGGGATGTCAGCACGCGTGCACACACACACACACACACACACACACACACACACACACACACACACACACACACACACACACACACACAAAATATATACAAACACACACACAAACACAGACACACACACACATACAAACACGCACACACACACACACACACACACACACACACACACACACACACATATACAAACACGCACACACACACAGACACACACACACACATATACAAACACACACATAAACACACACACACACACACATATACAAACACACACACACACATATACAAACACACATATACAAACACACACACACAAACACAGACACAGACACACACATATACAAACACACACACACACACACACACACACACACACACACACACACACACACACACACACACACACACACATACAAACACACACACATACAAACACACACATATACAAACACACACACACACACACACACACACACACACAAATACACACACACACACACACACACAACATATACAAACACACACACACACACACACACATACAAATACACACACACACACACACACATACAAACACACACACACACACACACACACACACACACACACACATACAAATACACACACACACACACACACACACACACATAAACACACACACATAAACCCACACACACACACACAACCAAACAGACATACACACCATACCAGAGTACACACATGACTGACTGCACGTAAACATACTGCACTCTCGGTTTCCAAGAGGCCATAATCTGGAAACATTTCGTACAAACGAAGAGTAATAATAAAGAAAACTGAAACGACATTTGAAAACAACTCTCAACTGAGTTTTCATACTTACAAAGGGAAACACAACGTTCGGAAGTTACTCTGGTCTGAAGGAGGAAGGCAGTATTGCTTTGAGTAGGTGTGTATACATTTACCCTTTGGTATTCGCTAGGGCGGGACAAGATGACTATTCGAGATCACATGACCACGCAAGGTTTGCGGCCCATTCTGGGTATTTTGTCTGTGTCCACGTATATGGCTGTAAACCCCAAATACAATGATCAATGATCTCTTCGTTACCTGAAATTTAAGAAGGAATTCTAAATTGGGATATAAACTTCTTGGCTTTGGGATTATAGCTTGAGGGTTTTTTCAGGAAATTCCACAAACGGAATATGATCAGCATTTTTCAAATAATTTCAAATATTAATCTACGATATAAGAGAGATGTCTGTCTGTGTGTGTGTCTGTCTGTCTGCCTGTCTGTGTGTGTCTGTGTGTGTGTCTGTCTGTCTGCCTGTATGTGTGTGTCTGTGTGTGTCTGTCTGTCTGTCTGCGTGTCGCCATTTTTCTCAGAGATGGCTGAACGGATCTTCGTCAAACTTTCAGAGGTTCATCAGTGAGTGCCTGGGAGTGTTTTAGGCCAAAAATAATAATAATAATAATAATAAAAAAATTAAAAAACGATCGTTTTTTTGGAGTTAAAAAAAAGAAATCGCTCGAAAGAGCCGAAGCCTTTTTAAATTAATGACAGGTATATACAAGTACACATTCGCATAAATAAATACAAAACAATCACCAGACATTTGAATACAAATAAATCAAATAATTCCGGAAGTGTACGAAGTTGGTAGTATGGCTTCTTCTTCTTCCTGATCTGCATCACACTTAACTCAGAAACGTGATGAACGCCACATTCACCCCATTCACCCACCAGCATATATGTGAACCCCCTTCCTCTCCTGCCTCCCCTTCCCCTTTCCCCCTCTCCCCCTTTCCCCTTCCCTCCCTCCCCCTCCCCATCCTCCCCCGCCCCCTCCACTCCCCTTCCCCCTCTCCCCCACCCCCTCCCCCATCCCTGCCCCTTCCTCCCCTCCCCTCCCCTTCCCCCTCCCTCCCCCTCTCCCCCATTCCCCTTCCCCCCACTCCTCCCCTCCCCCCTCCCATCCTCTTCTCCCCCTCCCTCCCTCTCCCCCCCTTCCTTCCCCCTCCACCCCACTCCCCCCTCCCATCCCCTCCCTCCCCTCCTCCCCGCCCGGCAACACCTTGTACTTCTGTTAGTATTACATAATTAAAATGTCGAAATGTACTTTGTATTATGTAATAGCAGGGTCCCTACCCTTTGGGGGGTTGGTTAATCGTTCAAAAAGCATCGTCTGGGTTTTGCAAGAACACTGTTGATGTTTGCATGGAGTACACCTAAAAGGATACATTCCAAGAGAGACTACCCCCCACCTCGAGTGGCCTTGTAGGCTTTGTGGCTGACAAAATCCCATTAAAATTGTAGGGTCTCATCTCAAAAGGGGCTAAAAGGGAATATATGGTCTAAAGCTCTGAATGGTTATGGGTCCAAGCTATCTAGCATGTCTGAAATAACATGTTGATGTCTGAAGTAAGGGGTCTAATTCGTATTAAGGTCGAAGTGGTCTAAAGGGATTCAAAGGACTTAATGGGTGTAAAGGGTCTCTCTTGGTGGTATTAGAGGGTCTAAAGGGTCTTGGGGAGTCTTCGTGGTCTTGGGTCTCTTTATTATTTTATTTTATTTTTGTATACAAGATCGAGGCTCGTGTAAGAGCTAACAATGATCACAAAAAGACAAACTCACACATAAAACATATAAAGTCTGAACGGTCTTTTGAGTCTTCGAGGTCTTGGTGGTCCAGGAGGTCTTAAGGGTCTTGGTGTCTTAAATGGTTTATGGTTATTTGGGGAGTCTTAGGGGTCTTAGGAGCTTTAAGGGTCTTTTTGGTCTTAAGGGTTTTGGGGGGTCATTAGTGGTCTTAGGAGTGTTTAGGGGGTCTAAAGGTTCTTGGGGGCTTCAATGGTCTTAGGGGCTTCAAGAGCCTTAAGGTTTTAGAGAGTCTTAGAGGTATATATATATATATATATATATATATATATATATATATATATATATATTGTGGCGGTTACCTTATGTGCAGGTAACCATTACCTTATTTGGGCATAACACACGCGCACGGGCCTGTTGGACTTTTGGTTGTGCGGACAGCGGACGTGACGCACGCGCGGTTGCCGGAGCCACGCCCTCCGAAGAGGGCTTTTGGCTTTATGTAAGCATGCTGACTTCCGTTCGCTTTGAGTGTGCTGGATCTTGCTGTTTGAATAAACCAACTTCGAACCCTACGAATGGCCTCGTTCTCTCGCCTTCCGCGACTCCTAAAAAAAAAAAAAAAATACTGTATACGTACAGTGCGTATCAAAAAAAAAGGTAATCCGAATTCAAGGGGTTAATATGCAAAGGTTATTTATTTTGACAATTTACAGGTGGTTTACTAATTAGGAGGAGATCCTCAGCTTTCCATTGATACCTTCCATGCATCATTGCTGTCACACATGACCGAGTACATGTTCATTGAAAATGCCCATTTCAAATCGCATTTTTACAAGTTTGGCTAATCGATGAAAGTCAAGATAATTGGTGCAAAATGAACGTCAGATGTGAACTTTTCTCAGGAATGATTGGCCTTTATGCCCCCACACCTTCAACATGTCCACCTCCCCTTTCAACACAAAGCTCACAGTGGCGGAGCATGGCCTGAACTGCTCGCCTCACTATAGCCGGGTCATTGCGCAAAGCATCCACTTCATGTCGAATATGGCCCTGCAATTCGTCAAGATCACGGGGAGGAGTCACGAACACCTTGTTACTCCCGCCAGGGAGTAATGCATTCACTCGTGTCCGTGTGTGTGTGTGTTCGTGTGTTTGTGAACAAGATATCTGGAAAAGGTCTGAACGGATTTCGATGAAAGTTGGTGCCCTTGGGATAAGGCAGAATTGTTTGTTTTTGGTGAAGCTCAGGATATTATTCCCGATCCAGGAATTTTTTGAAGGATATTTTTACCATTGGAAGATAGGGCTCATTTTTTTAAACATTATCTTCTATATATTCTATATTTAACATTGTGATATGAAAATAGTTTTCATATTTGTTGTAAATGTAGTTTAAACTCGTGGTTATGCGTTAGAGCGGTGTATTTTGTGAGCAGCGTCATCTTCAATGTTCATTTTTTTATTTATAATAAAGATATATTCTGTTATTTTAAAACCACCAAAGTGTGTATTAGTTTTCCCAGTTTTAAAAAATGTATCGTTTGATACGTATAATGCTTTAAAATTTTTTTTTTTTTTTTTTTACCTCAGAAGAGATATCAACATTTAGCTCAGCGAATGTCATTCGCGGTGTCAGAATTTGATGAACTTATAAAGACTTAGTTCTAGATTTGTCAATAGCTGAGGTATATTAGCAAACTGAATAAACAGATTTGGCAAAATTCCAACTTTTTTTTAAAAAAGATCGCATATTCACCCAGGGTTGTGAGAGTCTGAGAAGAAGAAACCTCGCATGGGCTTCCCAGACCAAATAAATAATTCTGGTTCTGGCTCTGCGATTTTCAGGTTTATTACTCCCGCCAGTGAGTAACGCATTCGATCGTGTCCGTCCGCGTGTGTGTGTGTTCGTATGTTTGTGTGTTTGTGAACAAGATATCTGGAAAAGTTCTGAACGGATTTGGATGAAAGTTGGTGGGATGATTGCCCTTGGGATAAGGAAGAATTGATTAGTTTTTGGTGAAGCTCAGGATATTATTCCGGATCCAGGAATTTTTTTTGGAAAAATTTTTGGGAATTATTTTTTCTGTTTTACTGTATTAAAGCTTTTATTCTTATTCTTAAATGATGTTTTTCTCCTCTAATTCCGAGATATATCAAAATATATTCTCTGACAGTTTGGGCTTACTTTCTTTTTCATTTATTGTTTTGGGGAGAGGGGATGTTAAACAAAACGTATTATTCCAACTAAACCCACGGCGGGAGTATGCGCTCTACTGAGTGGCGTTCTAGTTCTTTAAATGTCCCCAAAGGAAATAATCACATGGTGTGAGGTCAGGTGATCTTGGCGGCCATTCCACTGCATGGTTGAGGGCGATGACTCGGTCTCCAAAGAGTTCCCTCAGTCGATCTCGGACAGCGATAAGACGATGTGCTGGGGCACAGTCTTGGCCCCACTAGAGATATCTGAAGACACCACAAACCTGTCGCTCAAAGTTCTCCTCCAGCTGCAGTAAAACTTCATCATTGATCATCTGCAGATACCTGTTACCATTGACATTCCTTTGAAAGAAAAATGGTCTGATCACCTGACCACTTCCACAAAGTCCCAACCAAAGTCCACTTTTGTCGATTCATGTTGGTGTCAAAATTAAATTCCGGGGGTTGTCCTGTCGGTGCATATTCAAGAACATTATGGGTATTGACCTTGCCGTCCATGGCGAAAGCAGCTTCGTCGCCATATAACGAGATACCGCAGGAAATTGACATCTGCTTCGCAACGTGCTATCAACCATCTGGCAAGCACCAGCCTCCTGTCAAAATCCCCTGGCGTAAGTTGATGCCGGATGTGAATCCGATATGGATGTTGGTGGAGGTCCAGTCTTGTGATCCGGTTGAATGTTGCCGGAGGCAATCCCGTCCCATTTCGTCTTGCGCTGGTATCCCGAGGATGCTCCAAAACTTGCTGCCTTACTGCTGCAATGTTCATTTCCAATCGCCCAGTGCGCCTCGTACCAGAATTCTCCTTGTTGCGGTTGAGGCTAGTGCCATGCTCTTGGTATTTTCTAACATTCGCCCAGATGGTTTTGGCTGCTGGAGGCTCCTGTTCTGGGAAACGTTCTCTGAACGCATCACGAGTTCGCTGCAAACTTCCGGTTTGGTGAAAGGTTGTAACCACGAAGGTCCGCTGTTCAGTTGTAAGTTGAACCATCTTTTCAATGACTCAGACTGTCTCTAAACCCATACACTGTAGGCCCATCTTAAATACCCATCTTAAACAAAGGATGATGCAACCGACGATTACCAGACCAGCTTAACAATTTCACATAATCAACTTGGCAGTCGACAAGTAATGCGTCCATTTAAAACTGTCTTGCAACAATTAGCTAAACTTGTAAAAATGCGATTTGAACTTGTCATTTTCAATGAACATGTACTCGGTCATGTGTGACAGCAATGATGCATGAAAGGCATCAATGGAAAACTGAGGATCTCCTCATAATTGGTAAACCACATGTAAATTGTCAAACTAAATAACCTTTCATAGTCAGGGTGCAACTGATGTTCAAACAGGACGTAATTATGAGAAATATAGACACACTGATTCATGGACAGATGGACAGACCATGTTTTTCGTTTTTATCATGGAGTACAATCGTACTCCATATGTCGGGATGGTAAGGGGAAAAAATTCCCTCTCCCCCCCCCCCCCCATTCAAATGTGTAGCCCACAAAGTAATAAGCTTAAAAGCTACTATAAAGTGAAGTCATAAGCATTTAAAAGCCATATCTTTTATTCTTCAACGTTTTCATAACTAACAACAATTAAAATACACCAAAAATACATCGTGAAAGTACCAGATGGGGAGATCGCAAAATCGGCGTTTGTTGATAAATATCACTGTGCCCAGCACAATAATGGCTGAAGCAATTATAATGATTCCAACTGAAGGAAGCGATGCTCTCTCTCTTGGGTATTTCACCTGTATTATAAGCATTTTTTAAAAATCAGATTAAAAAAAAATTAATACAGTTCAAAAAAGCTAAAGAAATTGCACCAAAGCAATGATGTCACGTTCGCATGACAGTGTAGGATGGGTGGGAGATGTGGAGGACATGACCCCCCACTTATTTGACTTGGGGGAGGGAGGCGTCAACATATTGTTATGTTTATGGGGGGGAGGGGAGTGTTAGAGATTACCTTGAACCAGATAGAACTGTATAGAGTAGCATGGTCCATATGCGAGTAGGTAGCCAATCTCTATATAATGAGTAGGGACATGTCAGCTTAAGGATTGTCTGTTTGATTGTGTACCATATGGAGGATGGTGCTTGTAGTAGATAGCGGGTGATTAAGTGAAGGAAACGTGTCTAAAATCTCCTGTAACCATCTGCCAGGGGTGTTGGGAGAGGGTGAAGAGAGAGGGCACCACCCCCACCTTTTTGCTCGAATAAATCATAAAATGCGTTGCTCTGTACTAGAGATTCTTAACTGCTGGTCCGTAAATCGATGGCGGTCTGCGGAAGGAGAGCTACAGACCACTATCAGTCTGCGGAAGGAGAGCTACCTGTCCATGGAATAATGCCAGATTTTTTTTTTTTTACTGCCATTCACCCGCTTGCGACGCCCGACGAATCTATACATAATGGGGCGGATCTAGAAGGGGTGGGGGTGGTTCCAGGATCTACTGCAGGGGCGGATCTAGGATTTTTTGAAAGGGGATTTCCAGAAATGAAGGGAACAGGGTGCATACTCGGCTGGATGCAACGATCACGAAGCCATCAAGGTGTGGGGTCTGGGGTCCACTTAAGGGGCCACTGCTTGATTGCTTAAGTCACTTGGCGAGTGCTCTACAAGCTGCTTGGTTGTTCGTTTGCAAGCCATGACGACACATGGCAAAAGTAAAGCACTCGCACCTTCACTCCAAATACATCCATTGATCAACGGACAAAATTCTGGTCCTATCCTCCATATATACACCACCCTCTACTCCGTCCACAAGGGTTTGTTTTTTTCGTATACAAGATTGAGGCTCGTGTAAGAGCCAAAATAGTAAAAATAGCTAAAATAGTACCGCCGAGTTCGATCATTGGACTCATTACCCTGCGCTCACGAAGTGAAAAGTGGGATTAAGTTATCTGTTGCTTGCGTGTGTACATACATACTATATACGTATGTCGTACATGTCTGCATTTTAAAAATTCATTTTCTTGGCAAGCGTGGTCTGATTGACACGAAATTTTGCACCATAGAAGTGCCTCCTCCTGTATATTTTTGTAATGATAATTATGACATCACAGGTCACATGATAAGGCATCATCTTGGAAAAACCGAATAAGGTTGCACCTCTATATCTCCGAAACCACTTCATGGAAAAAAATTAAACATGGCTCATTGTAAAGAACTCTCCATGGGGAATAAAATGTCAATGATGATGTCATAATACAAATACAACGCTTGACTCGATCAGTATGAATTTGTTTCTCTCTGCCACTGTTTGTCTGATTGACACAAAAATTTTCACCATAGGAGCACCTTGTCCTGTAGAATATTTATTGATAATTATGATGTCATATGTCGTGTGGCACGGCCACCATCTCGGCCTCTACTCTTGATCTGATGAGTATGAATATTTTTTCTCTGCAAGTGTTGGTCCGATGGACACGAAATTTTCACCATCGGAGCACCTCCTGTAGATTTTTTTAAATGATAAGTATGACGTCATAGGTTGAATTTACGTCCGCACGCACGCACCCACTTACTTAACCCTGCTTTCCGCTTTGCGAGTACAGCCTAATAATATACAATTACACCCACCAAACTACAAATGTACAACTACATCTAACATAGACATATTCATACAATTCTTACTATTGCCATGTACAGGGTGAGCCAGAAATATGGTCATTTTTGAAATTCGTGTGAAGGAAATAAAAAATTGTATTTCAAAATAGATTCATTCATGATATTGAAGTACATAACATGCATTTTTTTTTTTTTTTACTGATTTAGTTTTATTTTTTGCAGGCAGAACACTTGAGTAACCATGTGGAACTGGTCAGGTGAAGAATGCGCTTTCGCTATCAAAGATTTTTGCAAGAATAATGATAGTGCAACTGCTGCACAACGTCAATTCAAACTTCATTTCAATATTCAACATCATGGAAATGTGCCGTCTGTTCGTGCTATCAAGTTATGTGATCAGAAGTTTGAGAGGACCGGTTCAACTTTAAAAGAGAAACCGCTGGGAGCACCCAAATCGGTAAGAATGGCACAAAACATTGAGCGTGTAAGGGAGTCAGTTTTGAGAAGTCCGCATCGCTCCAGCCGAAAGCATGCATTAGCCTTAAGAATTTCTCACACGTCACTACGCCGCATATTGCATAAGGATTTAAACTTTTATCCCCATAAAATTCAAACTGTCCAGGAATTAAGCCAAAATGATGAGATTGCCCACAATAATTGTTGTGAGGGAATGCTTGGCCATGTTGCACGACGTCATGAATAATTGGCGTCCAAGATTGGAGGAATGTGTCAGATGAAATGGCGCGCATCTCCACGATGTTCTTTTCCACAAATAAATGGCATGTTATGTACTTCACTTTCTTGTAAAAATTTGTTTTGAAATACAACTTTTTATTACCTTTACACGAGTGTTAAAAATGACCATATTCCTGGCTCACCCTGTATAACAAAATGTCAAAAGATAGTGAAAGCAATCCGTAAAAGGGTTTTGGTGTTATTCCTACCTTGTCATTCCGTTGTCATTCATTCCTTTTTCTTTTCTTTTTTGTATATAAGATCGAGGCTTGTGTAAGAGCTCACATTAATCACAAAAAACATAAACAGACACAAAAAAACATATGATAAAGGGAGTGGGCGACAAGATGGGGATAGAGAGGGAAGCACACAAGCACAACAACGGTAGAGAAAAGGGACTTTGGGAGATCTGTGGGAGGGAGAGAGCTTGGGGGGAAGAGGCATGGGAAGGGGGTGGTGGGAGAGGTATAAATCACATGCACACTGCTCGGACTTCCAGGAAAGAAGTCGGTATTTCAAAAAAGTGGATCTGGGGTGAATTAACGGGGGTGGAAAAGATCAAGGTTTTGGATGGGGGAAGATAAGAGATGGTGGTGAACAGCTATTTTAGAGACCTGGAGGGAGGAGTGGGATTGAAGAGAGTGAGGGAGTTTGTTCCAGAGGTGGGAGAAAAGAGGAATGAAAGAGTGAAGGTGAGCAGAGAGTCTTGATTTTGGCAGTTTCACCAGAAGAGGGTTGCTGGCAGGTCTTGTGTGACCTGTAGGAATATTCTATGCTTTTTTATTTTTATAAAATGTTTTTTCTGATGTGTGTACGTGTATATATGGATATATACATCTCATTCATTGTACTACAGTAGATACGTCCTGAACTTCTTCTTTTTTTTTTGTATACTGAATCGAGGCTCGTGAAAGCTAAATTGTGAGTATCTCGTTAGTTGAATATTTTGAATCTGATTGTGGAATCAGTTCTGCCACGTTTTTGGACATAGGATGTTCATGGACACTTATAACATTCATTTCTGTGGAGGTTTTCACCTTTCCCCTTGGTTTTCACCTTTCCCCTTGGTTTCACCAAGGTGATAAAGTAGGTAATGACAACACAATTTTCAGAGGTGTTTTAATACATAATGACTGTTTACACTGTGATATTTCATATACTTATAGCAAGCAAAACTTCATGAGAAACATTTATACTTGTAGAACAGCACAAGTAAATACCTCTTAAAACAGAAATCAATTTTTAAACTCAAATGATCAGGATATTCAAAACATAATTCAAGAAGTGTCTTTGTGGGTTTGTGGGTTTATTTGGCTTTTGTGGACTCTTGATGGAATGAGTTGATAACTGGTGGTTGTACAAGGGGTGTGTGTCAAAAGGTTTTAGATGGATTAAAATAAAACTTCATAGCTCGTGATTCAGGGTTGTGGGATGACTTAATTCTCTGTAAATATGTATGACATAGCACAACTATCAGGATTGTACAAGTTGTACTGAAACATCCCAACTGTGGGTGAATTAACCCAACTGCCCAAGAAATGGTTCTTTGCTCATGCCATAAACTTTACAAACTTCAACATACATTATTGATTGATGCAACAAACTTCTTTCTACAGAAATCAGAAACACAGAGAAATAGTTGAACAGATGTTTAGAAACTTTTGTGAATAAAACTATAATTTGTCATGACACAGCAACTGTTGACAACATAACTCAAATCCAGGACAGTGTAACTATAACACGGCCATGTTCCTCCACCAAGTGAAAATGCACAAGTTTCTGGTGTGAAGATTTAGAGCACGACGCTGACGTTATCAACACCAGATTTGGTAATCTGCAGGTCAAAAGATATGAAACAACAAATAAGCAAATGCTATTATTACATGCTGTCATTGATTTATAAATCTTGGTGTTCGCTTACTGGTTAAGGCAACTGGCTTAAAATATTGGGGTCCTGAATTTGAGCCCCTGTTGTGCTGTACATAACACCAGGTGGATGGACACAGCCTGACATCCTTCTGAGGTGAGGAAAATGAGTACCAGCTCTGGGAAAATAGCTATTCGAGTATCCTGTGTTCGAGTGGCCACGCGTCCTGCGTTGTGCCCATAGCCAATGAAACTTCATTGGCAGCTCTATGCGCGTCATAGCGTGAGAGCAATGTCCTTTTTTTTTCTTTCTTTTTTGTATACAACATCGAGGCTCGTGTAAGAGCCAACATTAATGACAAATAAACAAACGGACACATAAGACAAAATAAAGGGAGCGGGAGACCAGATGGGGAGATGGGGAAGCACACAGGTACAACATTTGAGAGCAGGGACATCGGGAGATCTGTGGGAGGGAGAGGGCTTGAGGGGAGGAGGCGTGGGAAGGGCGGTGGGGGGACGAGGGAGGTAAAAAAAACACGGAGTAAAAAAACCAAACGAAAAAAAAAACACATGGACACAGCTCGGACCTCCAGGAAAGAAGTCGGTATTTCAAAAAAAGGGGATCTGGGGTGAATTAGCGGGGGTAGAAAAGATCAAGGTTTTGGGTGGGGGAAGATAAGAGATGGTGGTAAACAGCTGTTTTAAAGACCTGGAGGGAGGAGTGGGATTGAAGAGAGTGAGGGAGTTTGTTCCAGAGGCGGGAGAAAAGAGGAATGAAAGAGTGAAGGTGAGCAGAGAGCCGAGATTTCGGCAGTTTAACCATCAGAGGGTGGCTGGCAGATCTTGTGCGACCTGTAGGAATATTTGGGGGACAGAGCACAGAGAGAGCTGGGGGAGCAAGGCCGGAGAGGAGTCGGTAGAAGACAGAAAGACCACCTACCTGCCTGCGGTGAGTGAGTGAAAGGCCCTCAGAGATAGCTTCATCGCGGGAGATTCCAATGATTCTGAAAGCTTTGGATTCAACAGCGTGAAGCCGAGCCAGGTGTGAGGCAGGAGCACCAGCCCATAGGGGAGAACAGTATTCCATTGAGCTGCGGATGAAAGCCTTGTATGTGGTGAGGAGCTCAGGTGTGCCTAGGAAGGACTTCGCACGACGGAGGATGCCCAGTCGGTGACTGGCTTTGGAGGCCAGCTTGGAAATGTGGTTTTCCCAAGAAAGATCATGGCAGATGGTGAGACCCAAAAGCTTGAGCGACAGAACTTCTTGGAGAGGATTGTTGAGAAAGTAGATGGCAGGGTTGTCCAGTCGAGCTTTTCGGAGAGACATAGTAAGAGTGTGAGATTTGTCAGGATTGTAAGACATGTTCCACATGTTTGACCAGTCTGTGATTTTGTCCAGGTCTTCAGAGAGTGAGGAGGCTGCAGACTGCCGATCTGAGGGAAGAGGAATGGAGCGGCAGAGAGTGGAGTCATCAGCAAAGAGATACAGAGGATTTTCCAGAGAGTCGGAGAGATCATTGATAAAGACCAGAAAAAGCACAGGGCCCAGCACACTGCCTTGGGGAACTCCAGCCTGAACGGGAAGACTCCAACAAATCTTCTGCCAAACAGGCGAAAAAGGCTCCCATCAAGGTGATCACTCCAGCAATGGTGGCAACTCTGGACAGAGTAAATCTCTCAGATCGGCGTGCTATGTTTGTGGCCAGTGCTTTTGCACAATCTCTTGGTCATACCATTGAAGACATTTCTCTGTCACACAGTGGAATTCGTCGTGCTCGAATTCGTGGAAGGGAAATAATGGCCACTGAAGAAAAGGCAAATTTCTCATGTAATAGCCCACTCCTACTACACTGGGGTGGGAAACTGCTCCCTGATTATACTGGCAATCACAAAGAATCTGTTGATCAGGTAGCGATACTTGTAACTGGTATGAATACTGAGAAGTTGCTTGGAGTCCCAAAAATTCCCCAAAGCACTGGTGTAGCACAAGCAAATGCATGCATACAACTTATTGAGGAGTGGAATGTCAAACAGTTGGTGAAAGGCGTAGCGTTTGACACCACTGCATCCAACACAGGGCTGAGAAACGGAGCATGTATCCTCATTGAAGCAGCTTTGGAGGTCAATTTGGAGGTCAATGGAGGAATTTGGAGGTTTTATTCATTAAAATTTGTCAATATTTTGAGCAACCTCTAAATATTGTCCAATCAAGCTCAAGTTTTCACCACAAACTACTTTCTTCAATAGGAACAGGGGCAGGCTTGTGGAGAAATGAAAATCCAATCCTCAAATTTTTGGACCACCCTAACCTACAGGTTACAAATTGCAGTTGAATTGGTCATATTGAGATGAGAAAGAAGCCATTCAAGAATGTTTCATGCTCTGCAGCTCGTTGGTTTGCAACTGTTTCAAAGTTAATATTATGAAGCTTTTTGCTGCTACTGCTGTGAAAATAAAATACAATGTTGAACTGTGGTTGTGACCAAGGACACCGGAAACATCATCATCATCAATGGACTCTTTATGGAGCATCAGGACTGCCAAAGTACTTTTAGGGAGGGTTCAGCTGGATGGTTTGCTTTTGACTTTTGACTTTTGACTTGTAAAGTATCTCGACAAACTACGATCAATTGTCGTACGCGTTTATTCACTCTGCCGTTCAAGGCCCGATTCACAGCAGCGCCATCCGAGCTCTGGCGTAGGGATACAACCCGGTCCCGGTGTAGGGATACAACGGTGAACATTTGCACTGCATACATGACATCCTCCCCTTTAAGTCCAAAATTACCAAGAGCAATACGTGCTAGATTTCCAGAATTGACATTTCAAAAGCAACATTTCCAAAACATGTGAAAATATGTGTGCAAACGGTTATGAGAATAATGAAAATACGTGAAAATAGAACATGTGTCAACGTGAAAAAAAACATCTTCAAAGATTCAACCGGTCGGGTGCTTTTCTCTCACGCATTGAGCGTCGCGGTGTACCAGTGGATACAGAGTCCGAGGTGATTCCTTTGGGTCGCGGTGTACCAGTGGATACAGAGTCCGAGGTGATTCCTTTGGTCTCCACGGAGGGTGTAGCGTTTGCAGAGGTTTTCGGGGCATCCGAGCCGGCTGGAGCGGCCACGACGATCTCCGGCAGTGGCGGGTCGAACTGTTGTCCTGACTGTGACGATGCTACAGGCTCCATCGACTCACAGTGACGGTAGGTTATGTGGTCCTGATGTCGACGAATTTCGCGGCCGCCCTGCAGGCGAATCACACTGGACAGTGGACCTGGCTTCTCGATGATGTCCCCCGGTAGCCACGTCGCACCTGCACCAAAATTTCGGGCAAACACTGGATCTCCAATGTTGATACATCGACTGTTGGACGTCTTATCATGCACCATCTTTTGATTAAGCTGGCTCTGATAAACATTTGATGATATGTCTGGTTTGAGATTGTCAAGTGTCGATCTCAAGTGTCGTTTCATCAATAACTCAGACGGAGCTGCACCGGTTGTTGATTGTGGCGTGATGCGGTATTTGAACAGGAGACGAGACAGCTTTGTTTCCAGGGTTCCCTCCTGAAGTTTCTGCAATCCGGATTTGATGATTTCCATGGATCGTTCGACCAAGCCATTTGAAGCCTGGTGATGTGGGCTGACAAACTTATGTTTGATGCCGTTCCGACGTGTGAACTTGGCAAACTCGGTACTGGAAAAACACGAACCGTTATCACTCACGATCATCCTGGGCAGACCATGAGTGGCGAAACAGCGTCTGAGTCTTTCGATGACAATGGCTGACGTAGTACCACGCGTCACATAGGCATCAATCCATTTTGTGTGCGCGTCCGTAATTATTAGAATCATGCTGCCGTTAATAGGCCCGGCATAATCGAGATGTAGGCGATGCCATGGTTCGCTGGGCCATTCCCAGGGATGCAGTGGCGCTTTCGCAGGTGTATTCCGGGTGCACTGGCAGGGGTAACAATGTCGAACATGATGTTCGATATCAGCATCAAGATTCGGCCACCACACATAGTTTCTGGCGAGTGACTTCATCTTCACAATCCCGGGGTGACAGTCATGGATTTCATCCATGACCCTGGAATGCAGCTTTTTCGGGATCATGACACGACATCCCCAGAGTAGGCAACCATTTTCCACGCTGAGTTCGTTTTTACGTGCTTTAAAAGCCGCAAAATCTGGGTCACCCTCAGGTAGCAAATGCCATCCAAGCTGTACAGCCTGGACAGTTCTGGACAGAACGGGGTCTCGTCGAGTATGAGTGCGGATCTGGCCGGAATCGACAGCACAATCTTCCAGATGATCCATCAGTGCGATAATGGATCCTGGTGTAGGCGAATCATCAACGGATTCTGGAAGGGGTAACCGACTCATGGCATCTGCATTTGTGATAGACGAACCGGGCTTATAACATATGGTGTAGTCATAAGCAGCGAGAAACAGGGACCAGCGGATGATCCTGGGCGGTAGTGTGTCAGATGTCGCCTTAGTTGGACCAAACAGACTGATCAGCGGCTTGTGATCAGTGCGAATCGTGAAATGATGTCCAAGAAGGTACTGGCGAAATTTGCCGACGCCGAAAACGATTCCCAATCCTTCCTTGTCAAGTTGGGAATAGTTTTTCTCTGCCGGGGACAACGTTCTGGATGCAAATGCAACCGGTCTTTCGTACCATCAGGCATCACGTGTGATAATACACTCCCCACTCCATACCGACAGGCATCGCATGTCAGCACAAGATCCTTCTCTGGATCAAAATGAACGAGAACATTGGACGATTTGAGCAGATCCTTAGAGGTCTGGAATGCTGATTGTTCAGTAGACCCCCAGCTCCAGGAGACTCCTTTCCTCAAAAGCCGATAAAGGGGGCCCAAAACGTCGGTCACATTCGGGATGTAACGACCATAGAACTGAAGCAAACCGAGGTATGACTTTAATTCGGTCACATCTCGTGGAGAAGGAGCATCCTTGATAGCTCGGACTTTCTCATCTGTCAGGTGTAGACCCTCGGCATCAATCGTATGACCCAGGTATGTGACTGATGGCACCATAAACTTGCACTTGTCTCGATGCAAACGTAGGCCGGAGTCCGAAATCTTCTTCAGAACTCTCTCCAGGTTCTGTAGATGTTCCGCGTCCGTACGACCAGTAACCAGAATATTGTAACGAATGTGGAAACGTTACAATGTGAACGTTACAAAAGTACGGTAACACCCTGTTAATGTAAATAATGGTCGCAGTCGGCGTCCTAGTTAATTGCATGAAACTTACACGCAGGTCACGATATATCTTTTAAATAGTGTATTTCCTTATTCCATGTAGGCTAAATATGTGTTTTCCCACTAGATTGACTTTGCATTGTATCAAACAAAATAAGCGTAGGCCCTTCCAATTTCCCCAAAACCTCCCTTCCAATTGCCTTCCGCATTTTGGCCGGTTTTCTTCAAACCACCATTGGCCACGAGGTAGGGTTGGGGAAGAAAGGCGTGTCTCCACCTCGTCATAAGAGGGAAGGAGTGAACCAGCCCTAACAGCCAATCAACACTGCGGTGAGTGACCCGGTAGGCGTGCCCTCGGAGTCGGCGGCTTGATTTCGCTCGAGGTGATAAAAGCGACTGTAAGGGACTGCTTTACCAGATGGCCTTGGGAGATGAGCAAAGAGACTGCACCAAGAGGCGGTGAGATGCGAAACGCTCCAAGCCAAAGAGGAGAGGTACTCGGCAAGGAAACCAGCTTTGGAGAGACGCGCTGAAAGGAGGGAGACGGCTCCACCCCAAAGAAGAGGAGCAGGTGTGCCGAACCAGCGCGTGACGTCTACCGCGGTGGATACACGACGGAGGGTTTCCCGCCAAAACCGCGAGGAATTGCGAACTGCGGCCTCCCGACCTTGCCTCCCTCTCAAGCAATCAATCTCAAGCCCTACCTGCCTGCAATATCCCCTGTGTAAGTGTGAACGTCCTGTCCTACTCGTTTGTCTTGGGGCTAAGTAAAAATGAATAGTGTAAGTTAATGATTCGCTGTGTTACTGCTTCTTCCATCCATTGCTTGTGTGTGTATAATAAAATCTGTTCTTCCTCCGTATTCTTCTTCTTCTTCTTTTTCATTCTCTTTCGGTCGCTTTAGAGATTTCCCGATTGAATATCTGTGGGGCGATCTGGTCAACGTCGGGTGGAATCGGGTTTTAATCGGGGAGTAACTGTTCGGACGCGGTTAAATACACCACCGCTCGGTCAATATAACATTTAAAAGCCGCGTCTGTAACATTTGGTGTCGAGGAGTTGGATTCGGACCTGGGACTAAATTTATTAGGCCCAAATTTTGGAACACCAATTGTACCATTAGGGTAACAATTGGTGTTGGGGAAGTGGAATTCGATCCGGAGCGCGTTTCACGCGCTCGAAATTATAACGGCGAAATTTGATTTTGTTTTATAAAGCAAAACCCGAATTTTGAGATCGCGCCATGGACAATCAAGGCGATCGGATGTCGGTGGGAGAGATAGACAGGGTGGAATCGACCCAGGACCTCGGGGAAATGTATGTGGAGGATAGGGAGGAGGAGAAAAATAGCAATGTGGTTGCGGAAGTATCAGACGCGCAAAGTGGCGTCCTCACGCACGTGGGTGAAGCGGCACCAAATTTTGCCGCGACCGTGGCAGCGCCCCTGGTGGATTCGAACCTTTTTATGTTGCAAATGAGGGCCCTTATGGAACGAATGGGAGACCAAATTGTGGGAATGAGGGCTGATAGTGAGCGGTTGGGAAACCAAATGGGGGTAATGGGAAACCAAATGGGGGTAATGAGGGACGAAGCGAGGGGTACCGGTGAGAAGTTAGACAATAATTTTGAGGGGTTAGACAACGGGATAAAAGAGGTAAAGAATGGGTTAACGGGGGTGGAAAACAGAATGGCTGCCCAGGAGAATCAGTTAGAGGGGGTAAAAAATGGGTTAATGGGGTTAGAAAATAGGATGGAGGACAAATTGCGGGAAATAGGGGAACAATCTGCCAGGGAAATCAAACAAATGGGAGAGCAAATAGAGGAGGTGAAAATCGGGGTAGAAACCAAACTGGATGCTCAGAGGGATGAATTGGGACAGATGAGGGTGGCATCTACAAAATAG
This sequence comes from Myxine glutinosa, assembly GCF_964187855.1. NCBI lineage: Eukaryota > Metazoa > Chordata > Myxini > Myxiniformes > Myxinidae > Myxine > Myxine glutinosa. Next base: position 45,241,054 of record NC_136266.1, on the reverse strand, counting down.
ATGGAGGAAATACGACGAGGGGTAAGTGAGGAGGTTTCGGGGCTACGCGAGGAGGTAAAGCGAGGGGAGATGCGTATGGAGAAAGAGGTGAGAAATAATACGGCTAAGTTACAAGGGGGAATAGAAGATCTGACGGAGGAGGTGGAACAGCTGACAGAGGGACAAACGAAACTAGTGGAGCAGGTTCAAAAGAACACTGCGGTACTAGGAGGGTTAAAGGCGACACAAAAAGAAATTAAAAACGAATTAATAGCGACACAGAGGCAATGTCAGATGGTACGTGAGGAACTGACAATGAGGGTGGACGAGGTGACAGAGATAATGGAGACAAAGGACCGAGAGGTGAGGACGCACATCGAAACGGTTAAGGTAGCCTTAGAGGACGAACTTGAGGAGACGCACCGAGAAATAAAAGAGGTTAAACAAAAATTAGAGGAAGTGGAAGAAGAGGTGAGTGAAATTAAGAAGAGACGGAGGGAAACTAAGAGAGAAATAAAGGAGGAGATAGCGGAATATGTGCAAGGTCGGTGCTCAACTCATAATGTGATGCTCACTAACCAAATAAAGAGTTTGCAGGTGGCAAAGGAGGTGCGGAGACGAAGTACGTAGGTGAGTGGCAATGTATATGATGTGAGGAAAGCTTCAGTCGGCTTGGGGATTGGTTTGGATCCGGGTGTTCGTGAAAGGCCGTTGGTGAAGTGTGTGACAGGTCAGGTGTGCGAAAAAAGAGGTGTGCGAGAATGTCCGACCATGGGGTGTGTGAGGAAAAAGTGCACGCCGAGGAGTGAGTGTGCCATCAAGAGTGAGTTGGTCGAAGCGCGTGTGCGAGGGGGTACATGGAAGCGTGGTGTGGTGAGTGTTACGGAGGAAGTAACGAGAGAGTGTATACCTGTGGTGAGTGTTACAGAGGATGTAACGAGAGAGTGTACACCTGTGGTGAGTGTTACAGAGGATGTAACAAGGAAGTGTACGCCTGTGGTGAGTGTTACAGAGGATGTAACGGGAGGGTGTGCGCGAGAAAGGTGTGTAACGGACGGGTGCATGAGGAAAGAGTGTGCTGTCCAGAGTAAGGGTGAGTGTGCGGTCAAGAATGGAGGTGAGAGTAGTGAGAGTGAAACGGAGCGTGAGTTGGTTATGACAGGTGAGTGAGGATGTACACCTGGAATGGAAGGATGCACACCTGGAATGGTAGAGCGTGTGTGGGAAGGCACATTTGAGTTGGTGGTGAGGCACGTGGTTGGGTGTGCGAATGAGAGCACACCTGTGATTGTCACAGAGGAGGTGACCGAGGAGGGGGCGCGAAGAGGTGTGTTGGTGAGGTGTGCGACCAACGAATGTGTGCCAAAATGTTCGGTGGTCGGGTGTGTGACCAAGTCGGCAAGCGGAATGAGTGTACCGAAGTGTGTAAGGAAAGGTACGAGGAGAATGGGAACAGCTGCATGTATGAGCAAGAAAGGTGTAGCGTATGCATGTAAGCGTCCAGGTGAAGCGTCGACGGTAACCGGTTTAGCGGTTAGGGCGACTTATAGCCGAATCGGGCCCTCGGCGCGCGTCGGGCAGCTTCGCGTGCCGCGAGGACCAGCGGGGATCCGAACCACGGCGGTTTCGAAAGAACCGCCGTACACGATCCGCGCTGTGCCTCGCTTGGAACGGCCACGTCCGGGCTCCACTAGGCAGAGCGGGCAGCTGAATAGGAAGGGTCGTCATGGCGACCACGTTGAGTTGAGAGGTGCCGGCAGGTCGAGATCAGGACATTGGATGGCTCCACGCCGAGGTGGTGCGTGGGATCTCGGCCCGGGTAAGCCCCCGCCCCTGCCCCGAATGCGGGACGCATCCAGCCGCCGGCACAAAAGAATCCGCGTTCATTGCTCGGCTGTACGAAGCCGGGCTGTAGATGTGAATTGGCGCACCGAGAGGATGTAATAAGTAGACGGGTGATGGTGAAAGTGATAGTGAATTGATACGAAATTTCGAAAAGTGGGTAGAATTGGCAGTAAATGGAAAATTTTTGAATTGGTTGGAATCTGGACGAACAAAATTGATAGTGAGAGACCCCCGATGTGGTGGGATGGCAAATCCACCATCCCTCACAGGTGGGGCAAATGCGCAATAGCTTATGGGGTGTATGGCAGTGGAAACTAGCCCGGGTGGGTTAGGATATTGATAGGGATCTAGCGAAGATGACATTAGGTAACGTTAAGTTTAGTTAGTGACTGATACCTGTAGTGGGGACGCAGGTAGATTAGTGTGGATTATAATGACGTGGGAGCGCAATAGTTTAAAGGGACGACTGGGAAGCGCAAGTTTAAGAGGGGAGTGGTTAGCTGAGATGATGCCGTGTGTGTGAAGATTGAACAGGTGAGGATTGGACAGGTGTGATTGAACAGGTGTGATTGCACAGGTGTGCAACTGAACAGGTGAATGGAGCAGTGTATGAGGGAGTAGTGGTGATTGCGTGTTGTGCTGACCAAATGGTCCAGGAAGAAAGGAGGGTGCAGGTGGCACCAGGTATGATTGCACAGGTGTGCAACGACAGGTGAATGGAGGACAGGTGTGTGGAATAAATGGTTGTATGGAATAAATGGTATGGAGTATTGGAATGGATGGTCGTGGAGTGAGAATGGTGGAAATTGTGGAGTGGAGTGGATGGTGCGAAGGTGTGAATGGGGGAAGAGTGGACCCCCATCACGGATACCCGGGGCGGGTAGTGTAAGTGTTAGGTAGAGGGTACAGGTAAATTGTGGTTGGATATTGGCATCTGTGGTGCGGGTGGCAGAATGGTATTTGGATGGGTGCATTAGTGTTGTGGAAATGGCTGGGCGTGTAGCCTGTTAGTGTGTGTAGTTGTTTGGGCGCTCCACCACTGTAAGGATGTCGGCCAGGTGAGGCCGCAGGTGGGCTCTGGGAGCCGGTAGTAGTTGTTGTGGATGGGGCCCGAGGATCCGGAGGACGGACCCGGGTAGCCCAGTGCCAGAGGGCACCATGGGGTGACAGAGCCAGGAGAGGGGCTGTCCCCAGTTAGTTAGGTTAGGGTGAGGAGCTAGGTAAGCTCGGGTGGCAACTACAGTGGTGGAGGTGTGCAGGTGGGTAGACCTGTTGGGAGAGCTAGACGTCGCAGCCCAGAAATTGTGTGAGAGCACCGGGAGATGAATCGGGGGAGTGAGACCCCAAATTGAGAAGCACCACAGTTTGGCCAATGGGAATTGGTTATTAGAACCCATAGTGTAAGTTGGCCAATGGATTGGCAGGGAAAGACCCCGGGTAGTGTAAAGTGTGTTTAAGTCATTTAGAAAATAGTTAGGATGAAGGATCTCCTCGCACCATCTGCATCCACTCACCTGAGGTGACAGGTACTCCACACCATGCCATGTTTTGATAATTTTTTATGATGCAAATGTTTGGATTGTGAGACGCATCATGACGTGGGTGTGACATTGTGCGTAATTCCATCTCTCCCTCCTTATGAGGATTGATGATGAATTGGTGATGGCAAATTTTGAAGTAAAGGGATTGTGGAGACGAATTTGGTATAGGGGAAATATGGGGAAGACGTGACAGTAGTGACGAATTTGTAAATGGGTAGATTTTTTGTACTTATGGGGTAAGGGTAGGGTAGGTGACAGGGGGGTGACGTACGGTAGGGACGAGCTTTCTCACTTCGCCCTCCGTACGCATTTCGCCTTGCATTGCCTTATTGACGTGCACCCTTGTGACCTTACCCCTCGCTCAATTGTCTTTCTTTTGTCTCCCACATGAGTAGTGTAATAATGTTGCTTCTGGGACACCTCCGTTTAACATGGGAAATCCCTATCTAATGTCATTTACCCCCTTGTCTTTTTCAAAAATCATAAACACCTCTATTTCTCCCACCCTCATCTTTATGAACCTTTTGTCTGTAGTACCTATCCTTAATGTTGTTCATTAGACCACTCAAACACTACAAATATTTGTTTTCTCTTATAGACCTATCATCCTTCTTCTACATATCATCTGGCAGATTAATCTTTGACCCATTCACTTCCATATTAATTCTTTCCCTCCCTCATTGACCCTAAACACCTATATTTCTCTCACCCTGTTCTTTACGAACCTTCTAACCTTTTGACATGCTATCCTTATTCATTAGACCACTTAAACACCTGTGATCCTTCTGACCTTATGGACCTTTTAACCTTTTACTCTTAATATCATCTGGTGAATATAACCCACTCAAACAACGACCCTACAAATATTTGTTTATGCGTGGGAAATAATTTAATTCTCTTGCCACTCTCTTCACCATCTAATATATTAACAAAAAAGATGATTGAGTTTGGTTCTTTATTAAGATATTTTAACTGAGCTAAGATAAAATGGTAAACCTCCCTCAATGTTCTTATTTGAGCGCCTCCAGTGCCACACACTTTTTGGTAGGCTCTGCCCACCTTTTGTTAAGCTCCGTCCACTTTTTGGAAAAACCCCGCCCACTTTTTGGTAAGCCACGCCCACCTTTTACTAAGCCCCGCCCACTTTTTGTTAAGCCACGCCCACTTTTTGCTATACCCCGCCCACTTTTGCTAAGCTCCGCCCACTTTTGCTAAGTCCCACCCACTTTATAAACTCTTCAGCATTGTATCATTTCCAGGTAATACATAACATCATTTTCAGGGAATTTCCATCACATCATTTCCAGTTAAGACACGCCCAGGGAATTTCCACAGGAAATGACACACACCCAGCCCTTCTTATAAAAGGCACCGACCACACAGGCTTTTTCAAACACGCTTTCTGCTTCACTTGAGAATGGACTCCTATGCCGAAATGGAATGGGATAACTTTGCTATTCCTTGGAGTCCTACTACCTGTGTAGCGCTCAACCTTCAGATTGATGAACTGGACTCGAACCTCTTGTCGATGGAGGAAATTGTATCTGAGCTACGAAATGAAAATTCTACTTTTAACACAACTTGGGATAAAGTTATTTTTTTGTTTGAAGATCTTTTGAACAACCAAGACCCACAGAACGAGTTCTACCTTGATGACCCAGCCAAAGAGTTATACCTTGGAGATCCACAAAATCCTGAAAAAGAGTTCTACCATGATGATACTTATTGTGAGTTATCAAAACAAAACCCACTGAACGAGTTCTACCTTGATGACCCAGCCAAAGAGTTATACCTTGGAGACTCACTAAATTTGGGAAAAACAAATTATGAGGTCTGCCTAGATGGTTCTAACTGTGGAGCCTACCTTGGAGACTCACTAAATTTGGGAAAAACAAATTATGAGGTTTGCCTAGATGGTTCTAACTGTGGAGCCTACCTTGGAGACTCACTAAATTTGGGAAAAACAAATTATGAGGTTTGCCTAGATGGTTCTAACTGTGGAGCCTACCTTGGAGACTCACTAAATTTGGGAAAAACTAATTATGAGGTCTGCCTAGATGGTTCTAACTGTGGAGACTACCTTGGAGACTCACTAAATTTGGGAAAAACAAATTATGAGGTCTGCCTAGATGGTTCTAACTGTGGAGCCTACCTTGGAGACTCACTAAATTTGGGAAAAACAAATTATGAGGTCTGCCTAGATGGTTCTAACTGTGGAGCCTACCTTGGAGACTCACTAAATTTCATAAAATTAGGAAAAGAGTTTTACCTTGGAGACTTTGAAAACTGGTTTCGTTTTGGAGACTCGGAATGGGGGTTTTGTTTTGATGACTCGGAATGTGATACCTATCTTGGAGGCTCAACAGGAATGTGGTTATACCTTGGGAACTTGGAAAGTTGGTTTTATTTTGGAGACTCTACCTGTGGGGTTCCTCTTGGAGACTCTTTGGATTCTAAAGCAATGAACAATGTTCTTTATTTAATGACGCTTGATTTAAGCAATATCAAGAAAGTTCGAGGAAGAAAATGCTGGAAAATTCTTTCTTCCCATTTCTACTTCTTCAAACTTAAAAGCCTTGAAAGACAGAATTGGAGGAAGAGGAAAAAAAAGAAGAAATACGTATTTAAAAAAGAAGAAAAGAAAGATTATGTTAGGGTTTGGGTGGGATTTTGAATGTGAGGGTTAGGGATGGGGTTGGGTTAGGGTTGGGATTTTGAATGTGAGGGTTAGGGTTGGGGTTGGGTTAGGGATGGGGTTGGGTTAGGGATGGGGTTGGGTTAGGGATGGGTTGGGTTAGGGTTGGGATTTTGAATGTGAGGGTTAGGGTTGGGGTTGGGTTAGGGATGGGATTGGGTTAGGGTTGGGATTTTGAATGTGAGGGTTAGGGATGGGGTTGGGTTAGGGATGGGGTTGGGTTGGGGATGGGGTTGGGTTAGGGATGGGGTTGGGTTAGGGATGGGGTTGGGTTAGGGATGGGGTTGGGTTGGGGATGGGGTTGGGTTAGGGATGGGGTTGGGTTAGGGATGGGTTGGGTTAGGGATGGGTTTGGGTTAGGGATGGGGTTGGGTTAGGGTTTGTATATTATTATGACTCACTCGCACATACACACACACACAAAAGTTAAGCCCCAACTAAAAAGTTGTGGGATTCTGTGTTTGGGGTTCACAGATTTAAAAACGTATCCCCATTATACACACACAAAAGTTAAGCCCCAACTAAAAAGTTGTGGGATTCTGTGTTTGGGGTTCACAGATTTAAAAACGTATCCCCATTATACACACACAAAAGTTAAGCCCCAACTAAAAAGTTGTGGGATTCTGTGTTTGGGGTTCACAGATTTAAAAACGTATCCCCATTATACACACACAAAAGTTAAGCCCCAACTAAAAAGTTGTGGGATTCTGTGTTTGGGGTTCACAGATTTAAAAACGTATCCCCATTACATTTTATTTATTTATTTATTATTTTCAAGGGTATTATCTGCTTACTTGTGTTTTTTGTAATTCTTGTGAGTAAAATGAACCCAAGATTTCTTCTCCATTTAAATCATATAATTTGTAGGTCCAAGGGACTGTATCCATTACATCAATGATTTTAAATAATTCACGAGTCCATTTTTGTGTATAACCTTTCTCAAAATGACTTTTCCATTTGTATATTCTTACAATATCACCAACTTTAAACTTGGGCTTTCTCAAATTAATCTCCTTTTCATATTCTGATTTTGTAAATGTTTCTGATGGTTTTGATTGTGTTGATGAATGAACTGTATTATTGTAATTATCTACAATATCCTGAATTAAATACACCCATTTTTGAGAACCGAGTTGTGTGAATTTTTTATATAATTTCTCTTTTAAAGTACGATTAAAACGCTCAATAACAACTGCCTTTCCTTCATTAAAGGTGCTGTATAATTTAATACCCTTCCCCTTAAGAAATTTCATGAATATTTTGTTATAGAACTCTGTTCCCTCATCAGTCCATAACTTCTTTGGTTTCCTTTTATCCCGATCAAATATTAGCTTAAAGGCTAACATTAAAGTATCACCCCTTTTATTTTTTAAAGGGACAACCCAGGCAAATCTACTCCTCAAATCAATAACGGTTAAAGCATACCTGTATCCCCTGTCATTATTCAATTCAATTAAATCAGCGGACCATATGTGGTCAGTGTATTTAGAATAAACCTTCCTTCTTTTAAACTTTGTGATTATAGGTTTGTGTAATTCTTCAGCCAAAAGCTCCTCAGTCTTGATGGCATCATTAGAGCCTAATAGTTTTTTGAGGAATAACCAAGACCAAGTTTCAATTTAGCATTTATCAAATTTCTCACAATAAACCTATCAACTTTCTCTCTCAACGTTGGATTTTGTATCAAAGACAAATTATACAACATTTCGCTGTCGGCTTTATGTTTTTCAGTCAACGTAGTGGTTTTCCCATAAGCAATATCATGCTTCATACACACTTCGTCAACCCTATTTGTAGGTTTAGACCAAGGTTTAGGATTGTCAGCCTCATCTAATCTTTTATCCAAGTTTGTTCCTGGACCACAGAAAGAATACCCTGGAAGGTGTAATTCCCCTGGAATTCCAGTTGTTGTAAATTTACTTCCTGACAGAAACTTTTGTATGTCTCCTCCTCTTTTAGGAGAGATGAATTGGCACTTTTTAGAGCCACATACTTGACATATTCCTTTTTGATAAACTCTATTATTTTTAGCTTTAACATAAGAGATATTTTTAGATTTAGTTTTCTTTTTACATTTGAGACAATAACTCATATTTATTTATCAGAAAAATTCCGACAGAGTATCAAAACCTTTTTGGTTTTCAACATATACATTTCAATCTTTATTTTTAAAACATAAAGAATCCTAAGGAATGCCTTCACTCTCTCCTCCATTTATTTACAAATAAAAACTAACTAAAGTCAATGACACCAACATCATCAATCACATAATCTTTTCCTTCTTCTTCTTCTTCTTCTTCACCACTTTCTCGTTTAAATCTCTGAAATTGAAGACATTGACGTTCTTATTTTTGAAACCATTATCTTCATAAGAGTTGTTAATTCTTTAATTTCCTCTTCGGTGCGTTGAGATTGATTTATTTGCTTTAATACACTCAATCTTTTATGAATCTCAGTGATTTCCATCTTTTTATATTTTTCCTCCCTCTCTCTTTGCTCCCTCTCCTCCTCCTCCATTTTCTCCCTCTCCTCCTTCTCCTTTTTCTCCCTTTTCTCCCTTTCCTCCTTCTCCCTTTTCTCCCTTTCCTCCTTCTCCTTTTTCTCCCTCTCCTCCTTCTCCTCCTTTTTCTCCCTCTCCTCCTTCTCCTCCCTCTCCCTTTCCTCCTTCTCCTTTTTCTCTCTTTCCTCCTTCTCTTCTTCAACTCCTTCCTCATCCCTTGCTACCCTTGAGTTTGAACCCCAAAGAATATTATACATATACTCATCTGGATTTTGAGATATTCTTGTATCTATAATTATTTTTCTCATAATAGGATACCAATAAGATTTGTTGACGATTTCTAAAAGAGTTTTATATTTCATAACTTTGAGAAGTTCATTTTTATTTAATATTTTAAACAAGTCTCTATTTGTGGGTTTAACAATATCAGTATAAGGCCAGTTTTTTATGACAAAATTCCCATGTATATGCTCCAAATCATAAGGTATGTAATACCGAGCACCCTTTTCTTGTAGGTATCCTTGAATACAAAAATTATAATTCTCTTGTAGTCTTCTTCCTGCCATTTATGTATCAGAAATATATGTGAGATTAATATTATGACAGGTAATACCACCCCATCTTCCCACTACCAAATCGGTTTGTATTCCTCGGCTTTCTATCCTTATCTCATTACCTTCCTTCTTTGTCATGCGAACCATCGCTATACTATCATATATTTTTATTTTCTTAAAATCACGTATTTGTTGTTTACTAATTGTACTTCCACATAAATCCTTATCTTCACCAAGTGGATAATATTCTTCTTTACGAGACTGATTTAAATCATGTAGGTCTTCTATGTTTATTGAAAAAGACCAATTATACCCTAAATCAGGCATATCATACCCCCATTTATTAATTCGCATATTAACTAAATGTCCTTCTTTATAAAATTTAATTGTAAGCAGGTAGTTAAATTCAATGAGGAAAGGTGTATGGTCAGTATAACCAGGTGTTGTGGTTGTAAATTTTACTTGTTTCACAAAACGTGCTGTTTTCTTTAAAGATATATATTGTGATAAATCACTGAATCTAATCAAGTCATTCGCATCTGTAGGGTTTGGATAATTGATTAATTTATAAGTATTCTTCATATTAATATTTTTACTTACACTATATTTTTGTCGTTCAGCCTGTGCCTTTGTATAATAATTTGATAAATCAATATCCTGAGAGGATTTTCCAAAGATAGAACCATCTTTTCCAACATAGGTCATTTATATTAGATAAAAAATGATATCATAAAAATTTTCATTATTGTTGAGTTGAAATAATACATATAAACATAATTGGCCACAACATTTAGAATTAATTTCTTGAACTTGGAATGTTTGATAAACACCATTCTGTAAGAATTGTATTACTTCAACAGGTGGTGGCATACCATAACTATCAAAATAATATTTATCCTGACTATTATGAATACAAACCCAATGAGAACCATTCTGTGTGTCTAAATTCATAATAATATTCTTTGTATTCTTATTTATATGTGTTAATTCATCTCTCATACAAATAACCACATTATCAATTTTTAGTGTTTTACAATACTTAGCTAGTTCTATATTTGACGTTGTATTCTTTCCAAATTGTTTAAACCATTTATCCATTTATTTATGAGAAAGATACAATCCATTACCCCGTTTAGTTAGTTTAACACCCGCTTGAGCGATAGAGGAAAGCATATCTCCAACCAACAATCTAGCTTTATCAGGTAGACTTTCAAGTTTTTGAGCAAAATCTACAATTACACCACTTCCACTAATTTGTTTCTCCAACTCCTTGTTATGTCTTTCCAATTCTTTTTGAGCTTTTAGTTGTGCCTTCCTTTCGTTAGCAGTTTTTACCGCTGCTGAAATACCACCAGTCAATGCTCCCGCCGCACTTAAACCAGCAAATAAAGGAATTAGAAACGGGAGAAATCCTCCTCTTGACTCATCTATTGAATATTTCTTTAACATAGGTTTCGTCATTTTAATTTTAAGTGATCCAACATCATTTAGTGTTTTTACTTGTGTGTGTGTGAGTAAAACATCAATTCTTACAGCTCCTTTTCTTTGAATTGTATTAACATTAATAATACAAGGCTTTTGATTTTGAATACAAGATGTTAATTTATTAAGATTGATTTGATTAACATATACCCCAACCATTTATTTATGAGAAAAAACCTATGTGATATTAATCATAACACCATTATCTGTATTAATCTGTAATTCTGTTTCCTCCAAAAGCAAACAATATGCATTAACCTCTTCACTCTCCCCTCTTTCAATGTATAGAGAAGTATCCACTCGATTAGACTTTATAGTTTCCTTTTGAGAACTCAGGTCAATTGCGTAGATTGTATAAAGTTTTTGAAACGCAACCATATCCAAAATAGGATCATTATTACCATTACTTTCACACACCTTTTGGTAGGACTTGTAGGCTTCCGCATAATCATTTTTTTCCCAATCAATTTCCAATCTATCTCGCGGATAAAATGTGCCATCAAGAGAAACCCGAAGTTGTTTCACCTTAGCATTATCACTCAGCGCATTATTCTTATTAGTACCGTCCTCTCCATCTGGTTTTTTAAAAATGAGCCAGAGGTATCGTGGCTTTCCTTGAAGAACACCCAAATTCCAAGTGTAGGTAGTGTGTTCCAGTTTAACGTGTTGACATCTTCTTTTAAGGTATGATACATTTAGCGGTTTCTTTGAGTTAAGTCTTCTATTTAACATCTCTTCCGTTTTAAGATTTGGAGTATATTCACTGATATACCAACACAAATCATTAATAACAAATTTATTGTTGTCTCCAAAAGCATTTTCATCCCCAAAAAGCAACCTATTTACATTATCATTCCTTTGTAGTTGAAATCTAATTTTAAGACCATACAAAACTTTATCATAATCGCAAAATCCAAATATACCTTTAAGAGGTACTGCTACGGTAAAACTATTCACTGCTTTTGTTTCATCATTATACATTGACTTCCTTTGACTATAACCAGGGTCTGCGTTTGTACCCGTTGACATATCAGGAATAAAACCTTCAACAGCTCCCTTACCCATTCTATCACTAAACGAATATAGTGTAAATTTCATCATTTCAGATGTAGCAGAGACATAATCAACCGCTTCAACCTCTTGTGTTCCAATATACAGGCGGACACTGTCAAACATTTTCCAGAAGAAATCATTTACGAGTGTAGCATTAGTATTATTCGCAGCCTTAGTGAATTTAAATTTACACAGCAAGAAACTATCAGCTATATTCAAGTAAGTTTGTTGATTATTTATTTCAAAACTTTTTGTTCCGTTTGAATTCCAGTCTGTTCCTGTTATAGCATTTACCTTAAAATAGTCTTCCTTTTTAGTGGAGTTTGAAATGATAATCGTATCATCCAAATCATAGATACTATCAATCGCTTCCATACTTGTATTTATATAGCATTAAAATTGTTGAAACCCTGACCCAAGTATTTTAATGATTTTTTGTCGTTCTTGTGAAGATAGTTGAGTTTTACCTTTTTTTATTTCTTTGATTGCTTGTAATTTATGAGACTCCTTTTGAGCATCTTTTATACTCTTTATAGCACCCGCAACGGAGCCCACGGCAGAAGCAGTTGAACCAATTAGGTCTTTATGTTTAAGGATGGTTGAACCAATACCCATTAGAGTATCAATTATCCCATCTCCTTTATTTCGAAATTGATGACCTACACCTCGTTGTCTCTTAGGTTTATAGTATCCTCTACCCACATACCTTGTATAGTCTGGTGAAAGGAACATGCCCTCCCCTGTAATTATTTTATATTTTCCCAACTCGTGTTTTCTCACAATAACCATTATTTATTTATTGAAAAACTTCACGTAGGTGAATTCTGATGGATATAATTTCATCATTAAAGGATATCATACGATTATCTTGGTCGGTTATCCTAAAATTTACTCTGTATATGGTTTTTCCTGACACAGGTAAATAGACAAGATTTTTTGGTTCCATATTAAATTTATAACCAATCGGGGTTGAGTATGCACTGAATGAAAATATTGTATTTGTTCTTATTCCATCGTTATAAGCACCATCAATCAAATCACAATGAATTAATACTGAATTTATACCGGAGGATATTTGGATAACATTATCACTGTAAAACGTCCCGTTATTTTCAATCTTTTTTGAAGAGAAACCCAATAGCTCTCTAAACGAATTTTCAATCGTGAAATCAACTTTATAATTATTTTTAAGTTTAATAGTTGATTTTGAAGTGTGTTTTTGAATATCTATTACAATATTTTTTGGTTCATCACCTTTTTCTTTCATAAGGCGAGAGACTTCTGAAGATATTTGAGAAATCTCGTAAGCTCCAGGTGAAACAGTTATAGTTTTATATCCACTTCCTGGATTATAACTAAACTTGCTGTTTTTCTCTGTGATATTAAACAAGGTATTATAAGTTTCCATCGACAATAAAGATGCCTCATATGAGGTAAGGGGGTCAAGTTGTAGTGGGTAAGGGAATGAAGCTGTGTAATCGCTCGTTGTGAAATTAAAACTAAGAATTGTGCTTCTCATCTTATTTAATATCTAATAAAATATCTTTGTATTGACATTTATTAATTATTTTCATATTCATCAACTGATCTAAAATGGCTGAGGATTCATTAAAACAATTGTTGTTTCCAGCCTTCTTACTACCTAACAACAATAATAGCCTATTAACTAATTGTGATGGGTCATTTGGAAGAAAACTAACACCCGAACCAAGCTTACTTAAAGCATCAATAATATGTTTCTCCTTCTCATTCTTCTTACTTTTACCAGCAACAGAAACTCCATAATCAAGTGTATTTAACAACTCAATATATACCCTATCTTCCTCTCTTTCCATATCAAGTGGTTCCTCAAAATATTTTGAACCGCTGAATCCGGGGTTTGTTAGAAGAAACATTAATCTTGGAGTTAATTTAACATTTGGTTGAGTAGAACTCAAGAACATCAATTCATCATTAAATATCAATACCTTTTCTTCCACAAGATGAAACACTGCTGGTTCTTCTGTTGGAATGAGACCTGCTCTGGTTTTTGAACCCGCCGAATATTCATTGTTTTGAAGAGCTTCCACAACATAATTAGGGGGTTGATTTACCTGCTCAAGTTTCCGAAATAATCCCTCGTCATCATATTCTAATTCACCAAGTTCTTGTTTTGTTATCTGACTAAAATCTTTGAGCATTTGAAGTTTTTTCGGAGTAAATTCTACCGTGGGAACTGTAGGTGAGTGTTGAGTTTTCAAAAGTGGTTTAAAGAATTTCTCTTGTTTTCTTTCAAAGGCTTCTTCACCAGTTAGTTTCTGTCTCCGTTTCTTCTTTATCTCTTCCTGTTGTTTAACAACTTTTGAAACTAATTGTTGATGTTCCTTAAACTTTCTTTCTCTTTCTTCGGTATTCATTTTCTGTATTTATTTATTGAAAAATATCATTTAGTATCTCATCTTGTTTCACAACAATATATTTATATTTTCCAATCGTGTGTTTCATATAATTTTCAAATTCTTTTTTACTACATAACGTAGAGCAATTATCTCTCCAAAAATTATTTACATCTATTGAATTTAACTTAAATAAAATAAAAGTATTGGCATTGTTTCTTATTGAGCGTCGAGGGAGTTGAAAATATGATTGACTAAGATATATACAATTACAAGAAGAATGTCTCCCTCTTGTATAGTAGCTATCCATTACTGTTTGGTTTCTCTCATTAACACAATCATCAAAGATGACGAGGTTCTTTTTTGATTTATCTAAATCTTGAGGTGAAGGTATATCATCCGTATTATCACTGAGAATACAAGTTATGGGTTTCGATTTTGATTTCTGTGTATCACAAAATAATTGTATTATATCTTCAATATTATAATCATTCAGTTTGTTTTGAAGTTTAAATAAACCGATAATGTCTTCCTTTTTAAGACCTGCATTAAAACCCTGTGAGAGTAGTTGATACTCGGGTTGAAAACTTGACTTTGTAAAAATTATTAAATTATCATAATCTAAAAAATTAGGACCAAGGAGCATCTTTAAAAGTAAACAGGTTTTCCCACATCCGCTTGAACCAACTATTAGACATCTCAATGAATTTGGAATGTTTTTATGGTTATTAAACTTTATCTTATTTTCCCAAACGGGTAAAAAATCATTCATTTATATATTTGGAAAACAAGTCATCTAACTTTTTTTGAGCTATTTTAGAAACTCTATATTTTATCCTGAGTTCGGGTTTAATTTCAAAATAATTCATTATTTTATTTATATAGTATCTTGTATTAACATTTCCATTAAAATTATTTTGAATAATAAATATCATTAAACCCTTATACATTTCCTCAATACAAAGAGTCTCTTTCCTTGTAAGAAATGGTGTATTATCACCATAATGCTTAACATTCATCTCTCTTATTAATCTTGTAAAGTAATTCATTTTTGGTTCTAATTTAAAAGAGTTATATGTTTTTTTATATTTCTTATTATCATTAATTAGAATATAATCACAGAATAAACATTGTTTATATGAACCCTCATTATTAAGCCCTATTCTATCACAAGCTGGACAATTCTCTAATTTATCATATGGAGAGTCTGGAAATTCTAAATATCCTTCAGAACTTATCATATTTATATAGTAAATTTTTACTTAAACTAAACGCAAGTTTATTCATTAATAAATACAATGTTTCAAAGCACAAAAGACAAATTTCAATCAATCTCTACTTCGGTGGAAGATATAGAAAAATATGTCAAAGATGTTAAATTGAACAAAGATAAATATGGAAATTTTTGGGTAAAACCAGTTATGGAAAATAACATGAGCCCCTCTATTTCATTTAAAGGAAGAGCTCTAACTATACCTGGAAAGACATCCATTAAAGTAAATCTAACAAAAGTTTCTCCTCTACTCCTGGCAATTTATTCAAAGCTTGAAAAAGTGATTGACCACGATACTTTGAAAAAGAATGATAAGACCATTAATAATTCTAGAGGAGACATTTGTATTTTCTTTAATAATCCAAAGGGTGTAGATCTAAGTAAAATGAATGATGTTAATATTTCTGGTGAAATGTCATTTCGTTCTATGATAGTTAGAGATTATTTAAAGATAACTTTTGATATTAAAAATGTAGAGATTGAATCCGTTAATGAAAGAAAGTATATTGGTATAGATGGAAAGGTTTTTTCTGCTAATTAAATATGAGTCATTACAGCAGTGAAGATTTTACTATTTCATTGAACTCGGACGATAGTGATGATAGTATTTCATTGAACTCGGACGATGGTGATGATAGTATTTCATTGAACACAGATGATAGTTATGATACTAATAGTTTGTGCTCAAATGATAGTTATGAGAGTAGCTTTATTGATGACTCTGAGTATGATTCTGAGTATTCATGTGATAGTTATGACTTAGATGATTCTGAGTGAAAAAGTGTTTTAGTTTAAGCACAGCGATATATATAAAACGGAGCTGTAAAGCTCAAAAGTGTTTTATTTTAAGCACAGTGATATATATAAAACACCACGTTTTCTCACGCTATAAATATGGTTTATTGTGATACTTGCGAGAAGGAAGTAAAATATTATAAACAACATATTCTCACCGCAAAACATACATACAACATTTTAAACAAACTTTCCCCTCTTCCACCTGAAACAAAACACTGTTCTACATGTAATAAAAATATCCTCAAGAAAGGCTTCAAAATACATCTTAAAACAAATCTACATTTATCAAATTTTATCACAACTAAAAACTCTGATGGAGCATTCAAAGGACATATTAAAATAAGAGTCTTTAACTTCAAACCTCCTGAACCAGAGTCTATAGTTGATGCTGTAGAAATAGTTAAACCTGCTGTTCAAACGTTGATTGAAAAAACACTAAAGGAAATGAAACCACTTAAATTTTATATGGGAGTAAAATTAGAAATGACAAAGGATGAAGGAGTTATAGATGCACCATACATGAGAACTGAGCCACACTTTATATCTTCATATCAAGATTTTAAAACATCAGGAGTCTATGATGAACTTATTAAACAAGAGCAAGATGTGGATAATTCAATCGTAGGAAGTGGATTCAATATAGGAAAAATTATTTACATAGACATTCATATTCTTAAATCAGATCCTCTAAAAGCTTCTTCTTACATTGATTTACCCAGTGTTATCAAAAATAGAAAAGCAGTTATCAATATCAAAAATAAAGACAATAAATATTTTCTCTGGTCTATTTTAGCACACTTACATCCTCCACATTTTCATGATGAAAGAGTATCTCATTATAAAAAATATGAGAATACATTAAATACGAAAGATCTAAAGTTTCCGATGACTTTAAATGATATTCCTAAATTTGAAAAGATGAATAATTTATCAGTTAATGTTTATGGTCTAACAGAAACAAACAACATTCAGGTTTTAAAGCTTTCTGACAATTGTAAACAAACTCATATTAATCTTCTATATTTTAATTCAGACGAAAATTCACATTATACATACATCAAAGATATTGCTAAATTAATAAAACCACAAGTCTGTAAGAGAACAAATAAAATATATATTTGTTTGCGTTGTCTTAACTTCTTCAATTCACAAGAAAGATTAGATAAACATTCAAATTATTGTGGCGAACATAAATCAACGGTAATCAATATGCCTAAAGAAGGCTCAAAGATCACATTCAAAGATGAAAATAAAAAGATCAAACATCCATTTGTTATATATGCTGATTTTGAAAGTATTTTAGAAAAAATTGATACTGCTTCTCCAGATCCAAAAGAATCATACACAAATAAATATCAAAAACATACTCCTTGTGGTTTTTGTTATTATATCAAATCATCCGTTGGTGATAAATATAACAAGTTAGAGATGTATAGAGGCTCAAATACCCCAGAGGAGTTTGTGAAACGACTAGAAAAAGACTGTGTTCGATTAACCAAGATAATGAGAGAAACCAATAAACCAATGTCCTTAACAAGTAAAGAAAAAAGGGAATTTATAAAAAACAATGTCTGTCATATTTGTGAGGAGAAAATTGGTAAAGGTCTAAAGGTTAGAGACCATTGTCATCTCACTGGTAAATATAGAGGTCTGGCTCATCAAAGTTGTAATATTAATTATCAACTCCCCTCTTTCATTCCTGTCTTTCTTCATAACAACGCTCATTATGATACACATCTATTTATCAAGGAACTCTCAAAGACTTCTGGAAGTATCTCAGCAATTCCAAACACGGATCAGAAATACATTTCATTCACAAAAACAATTCACACATCTCCTATTACTCATATCAGATTTCTTGATACATTTAAATTCATGGCAAGTCCATTGGTTAACTTGGTTCAAAATCTAAAAGAGTTTCCATGTCTTTCAGAGTATTTTTTAGATAAAGATTTTCTAACACAAAAGGGAATTTACCCCTATGACTATATGGACTCATTTGAGAGATTCAATGAAACACAACTTCCTTCAAAAGAAAATTTCTATAACAAATTAAACAACAGTAATATATCTGATAAAGATTATGTACACGCACAAAATGTTTGGGAAAAATATAACATCAGGAATCTTGGCGAGTATCACGATTTGTATCTCAAAACTGATGTGCTTTTATTGGCCGATGTATTTGAAGCCTTTAGATCTGTTTGTCGCACTGGATATGGATTGGATCCTGCTCACTACTACACAGCACCTGGATTGGCCTGGAGTGCGATGTTGAAAATGACAAAACAAGATTTGGATTTGATAACCGATGTTGATATGCTTTTGATGATTGAAAAGGCAAAAAGAGGTGGAATTTCACAAGTCTGCTCGAGTAGATACGCAAAAGCAAATAACAAATATCTTCCAAATTATGATCCAACGAAAGAGAGTTCTTACTTGATGTACTATGACGCAAACAACCTGTATGGCTGGGCAATGTCTCAGGCTCTTCCTTATGGAAAACTTAGATGGGTAAAGGAAAAAGACTACAAAAACGTTTTACAAGATGTATGTATCTCTACACAAAAAGAATTGGATGAAGAAAAAGTTGGTTATTATTTTGAAATTGATTTAAAATATCCAGAGGAACTCCATAACCTACACAAAGATCTCCCATTTGCTTGTGAGAAAGAAAGTCCAAAGAAAGAATGGTTGAGTGATTATCAACGATCGTTTGATATAGGTGAATCAACAGAAAAATTACTTACTACATTATATAACAAGAAAAATTATGTTCTACACCAAAGAAATTTGCGACAATATTTATCAAAAGGTCTAAGAGTAGAGAAGATCCATAGGGTTCTAAAGTTCAATCAAAGTCATTGGTTAAAGGGGTACATTGATTTTAATACACAAAGAAGAACAGAGTCAAAAACAGATTTTGAGAAAGACTTTTATAAATTGATGAATAATGCGGTCTTTGGTAAGACTATGGAGAATGTGAGGAAAAGACAAAATATCAGATTATCAACATCTTGGGAACAAGCATCAAAATTAATTAATAGACCGAGTTTTACTCGAGCTGAGGTCTTTACTGAGAACTTTTGTGCGATCCATTTGATTAAAGAGAGTATTGAAATGAACAAACCTATTTATATTGGGACAACAATTCTTGATTTATCAAAGTCATTAATGTATGATTACTTTTATAATAACTTGAGGAAGAAATATCAAAATGATGTTAATCTACTTTATATGGATACAGATAGTTTTATTTTGAAAATTAATACCAACGATGTTTATTCAGACATGAAAAGAGACATTAATATCTATGACACGAGTAATTACAGTCCAGAGAGTGAGTTGTTCTCTTCTAAAAATAAAAAGGTGATTGGAAAGTTCAAGGATGAATTAGGAGGAAATGTCATGAGTGAATTTGTGGGATTGAGGTCTAAGGCTTATGCTTATAAATACATTGTGAATAACGTTGAAAAAACTGATAAGAAATTAAAAGGTGTAAAGAAAAATGTCATTAAAGAAACAATAAACTTTAAGGATTATTATAACTGTTTAACAACAAAGAAAGAAGAGTTTAGAAAGATTAATGGAATAAGAAGTTATAAACATCAATTATATTCAGAAGAGGTGAATAAGAAAGCATTGGGGGCTTTTGATGATAAGAGGTTTATTTTAGAAAATGGAATTGATAGGCTCCCTTATGGTTATATAAGTATATAAGTGATAAGATATATATAAGTGATAAGATATATATAAGTGATAAGATATATATAAGTGATAAGATATACATAAGTGATAAGATATATATAAGTGATAAGTTAAAAAGGGGGGGTTGGGGATTTTAACGGGCTACCGCCGCCTTTTTTACTATTATATAAATGATAGAACCAAGTATCAACCAGACTAAAGAGTGGAGGTGTAATCAACCTTGGTATATAAATGGAAAACATAATGAATGTGAAAAATATCAAATAGGTATAATTGAAAAGGCAACTGGTAAAAAAATTCACAAAACAAATAAGAGAATTAATTTAAATACCGGTGAATTGGGTAAAAAAGATGGAAATATTTTTGAGTGGACGGAAAACTTTGATGGTTGTCAGGAAAATATATACTTTAATTTAAAAATGGTATGTGGCACTGGAGGTGCTCAAACAAGAACATTGAGGGAGGTTTACCATTTTATCTTAGCTCAGTTAAAATATCTTAATAAAGAACCAAACTCAATCATCTTTTTTGTTAATATATTAGATGGTGAAGAGAGTGGCAAGAGAATTAAATTATTTCCCACGCATAAACAAATATTTGTAGGGTCGTTGTTTGAGTGGGTTATATTCACCAGATGATATTAAGAGTAAAAGGTTAAAAGGTCCATAAGGTCAGAAGGATCACAGGTGTTTAAGTGGTCTAATGAATAAGGATAGCATGTCAAAAGGTTAGAAGGTTCGTAAAGAACAGGGTGAGAGAAATATAGGTGTTTAGGGTCAATGAGGGAGGGAAAGAATTAATATGGAAGTGAATGGGTCAAAGATTAATCTGCCAGATGATATGTAGAAGAAGGATGATAGGTCTATAAGAGAAAACAAATATTTGTAGTGTTTGAGTGGTCTAATGAACAACATTAAGGATAGGTACTACAGACAAAAGGTTCATAAAGATGAGGGTGGGAGAAATAGAGGTGTTTATGATTTTTGAAAAAGACAAGGGGGTAAATGACATTAGATAGGGATTTCCCATGTTAAACGGAGGTGTCCCAGAAGCAACATTATTACACTACTCACATGACCTGTGCGCCATTGGGTGCCGATGGGAGCGTGCGTGAGGTGGCCATTGTGCGCCCGAGATTCCCAGAACCAGCATGCATTGCGTTGATGTACCACTGTATGGACCGCTGTTCTGCGGCCAAGTACCACTTGATGGACCCCAGGTTCTGGGGCAGGGCACCTCTGTTGGAGACCGGCCATAGTGGCCAGGGAATCTTGCTTGCGGACCTCGGTAAGGTGGCACCTATGCCAAACAGGTGGACCACCCTTAGTTGGCCCCTGAGGCCCTAAATAAAAATGGACACAAGTTGTGCTTTTTATTATTTCCAACTAGGCCGCATGAAGCCAGAAGACATCGGGAAGAACATCGGCCCAGCAGAGAAAGAGAAGACCACCACCAGTTGTTTTGTTGTGTTTATTATATTATGAACCATGGTGACTGCGCACCGGATGGTGCTTTGTGGTGCTTTGTGGTGTTTGGTGCTTTTGGGTGCTTTGGTGGTATTGGTACTGGTGCATCGATGCAATGCGTGCTGTCTCCTCCCTCCCAACAGGAATTTCTTTCTCTTGTTCCCTAAAAAGAAACAAAAACAAAAACACAGGTCCTGGGTTGCGTTGTAAATAAGAAATCACGTCATTGTAAATAATGCTCCCCACCGTAAATGTATAGTTTGAGAATAATTCCGTAATTCGGTTAGCTGTGGGCTTGAGTCTGTTAGACAGGATGCAATGCAATAGGGGGACATACTTATTTGTGTTTTAAGATTGTCACACTCAGGGTCAGGTTAATTGTAGAGGGAATTACACCTACGTGTCACACTAAGTTAAAGTTTAATAGGCCCGAGGACGGGCCTGAAGAAAGGAGGGTGCCGTGTAACGAATGTGGAAACGTTACAATGTGAACGTTACAAAAGTACGGTAACACCCTGTTAATGTAAATAATGGTCGCAGTCGGCGTCCTAGTTAATTGCATGAAACTTACACGCAGGTCACGATATATCTTTTAAATAGTGTATTTCCTTATTCCATGTAGGCTAAATATGTGTTTTCCCACTAGATTGACTTTGCATTGTATCAAACAAAATAAGCGTAGGCCCTTCCAATTTCCCCAAAACCTCCCTTCCAATTGCCTTCCGCATTTTGGCCGGTTTTCTTCAAACCACCATTGGCCACGAGGTAGGGTTGGGGAAGAAAGGCGTGTCTCCACCTCGTCATAAGAGGGAAGGAGTGAACCAGCCCTAACAGCCAATCAACACTGCGGTGAGTGACCCGGTAGGCGTGCTCTCGGAGTCGGCGGCTTGATTTCGCTCGAGGTGATAAAAGCGACTGTAAGGGACTGCTTTACCAGATGGCCTTGGGAGATGAGCAAAGAGACTGCACCAAGAGGCGGTGAGATGCGAAACGCTCCAAGCCAAAGAGGAGAGGTACTCGGCAAGGAAACCAGCTTTGGAGAGACGCGCTGAAAGGAGGGAGACGGCTCCACCCCAAAGAAGAGGAGCAGGTGTGCCGAACCAGCGCGTGACGTCTACCGCGGTGGATACACGACGGAGGGTTTCCCGCCAAAACCGCGAGGAATTGCGAACTGCGGCCTCCCGACCTTGCCTCCCTCTCAAGCAATCCATCTCAAGCCCTACCTGCCTGCAATATCCCCTGTGTAAGTGTGAACGTCCTGTCCTACTCGTTTGTCTTGGGGCTAAGTAAAAATGAATAGTGTAAGTTAACGATTCGCTGTGTTACTGCTTCTTCCATCCATTGCTTGTGTGTGTATAATCAAATCTGTTCTTCCTCTGTATTCTTCTTCTTCTTCTTTATGATTCTCTTTCGGTCGCTTTAGAGATTTCCCGATTGAATATCTGTGGGGCGATCTGGTCAACGTCGGGGGGAATCGGGTTTTAATCAGGGAGTAACTGTTCGGACGTGGTTAAATACACCACCGCTCGGTCAATATAACATTTAAAAGCCGCGTCTGTAACAATATCATCCTGGTAACAAACGACATTGCGTTCGGTGGCAAACAAACTGTCCATGACACGCTGATAAATTCCAGGTGCAGATTTCACTCCAAAACTAAGTCGGTGGTACCTGTACAACCCACGATGCGTGTTGATGGTAAGATACTGTTTCGAATTCTCGTCCAAGCAGAGCTGTAGATAGGCGGATTTGAGATCGAGTTTCGTAAAAGTCTTGCCTCCCGTGAGACGAGCATAGAGGTCTTCGCTCCTTGGGATTGGATATTTATCCAATGAAGAACACCTGTTCACGGTCATTTTATAATCTCCACATATGCGGATGGACTGGTCCGATTTTATGACCGGAACGATGGGCGCCGCCT
This sequence comes from Myxine glutinosa, assembly GCF_964187855.1. Lineage (NCBI taxonomy): Eukaryota > Metazoa > Chordata > Myxini > Myxiniformes > Myxinidae > Myxine > Myxine glutinosa. The sequence continues at coordinate 45,217,864 of NC_136266.1, read as the reverse complement.
ATTCGGCATACTGGATTTGCTCGATGATCCCGAGATTTTCAAGATGATCCAGTTCCTTGTCAATCCGCTCACGCAGGCCGAAAGGGACTGGGCGAGCCCTGCAAAATATAGGATTGGCATCCCGGTCAACCCTGAGTTTAGCCGTATGTCCTTTCAAGGTTCCAAGCTCATCCTTGAAGACATCCGGGTACATATCCAGCACATTTTTGAGTGTGTATGCTGCGGTAGGAGAAACGTTGGCTGCCCGGAGTTGATGAATGCTTTCCCACTTCAGTCGAATTATGCTCAACCAGTTCCTGCCGAGTAAGGAAGGGCCCTTTCCAGGATTGACGATCAGGGGTAGGTGAAACTCACGGTTATCGTAGCCCACCGTGACGTCACATGTACCGCAGGGAACAATCTTCTCACCTGAATAGGTGGAGAGTCCATAGGTAGTAGGTTTCAGATGGGGTCGGTCAGCATCACTCCACAGGTTTGTGAAAACAGCATGGCTGATGAGCGAGACGGCCGCACCAGTGTCGACCTCCATTTGCAATGGTCGATTGTTGACGACAACATTGGCAAGAAGAGGGTCCCGCCTATGGTGAGAATCAATATGAAGCAGGTCATACGATTCTGAGTTGTCGGAAACAGAGCTCACCTGGTCAAGCTCGGGTTCCTCCGAACCGATAAACTGATGAATCTTGTCAGCAGCTTTTCCTTTTCCCGATTTGCGAGTGATGCAAGCTGGAGCAATATGGCCAGTTTTCGAACAGAAATGGCAGGTGGCATCTTTGAACCGACACGTCTCCGGAGGGTGCTTTCCGTTGCACCGAAAACAGTTGTTGTGGGTTTGAGACTGCACTGGCTTCTGACGAGGAGCCTTGTTCCAACGTTTTGGCTGAACATGATCCAACCGATTCACAGCAGGGCTGGTACCAGACGAGCGAGTGGCACCGATGCTCGTAGCGTTGCGTTCAGCACTTTCCATGGAAATGGCGGTGTCTCTGGCATTTTGGAACGTCAGTCTTCTCTCAGCAAGCAGGCGTCTACGAGTGCGGTCATCGGACATGCCAACCACCAGCAAATCACGAAGCATGTCATCGATCGTGTCCCCAAACTCACACAGATGTGACAGTTTTTTGAGGTGTGCAATGAAGTCTGCGATCGACTGACCTTGCTGCTGTCTGCACATGTAAAAATTAAACCGACACAGGATGACTGAAGGAGATGGATTGCAATGTTCCTTCAAAGCGGCCTTGAGCTCTGCATACGTGAGCTCCTGGATTGTCCGAGGCCGAATCAGGTTTTTAACGAGTGTGAACGTCTCACCTCCGCAAACGGACAGGAAGACGGCCTTCATCCGGCCTTCGGTCGCGATGCCGTTCGCCTCGAAGTAGAAAGACAACCGCTCAGAATACGTGTCAAAATCCCCCTCATGAGGGTCGAATTCATCGATATGGCCGAAAGATGTCATGGTCTAGATGTTTATCCTCGTCGCCATGTAAAGTATCTCGACAAACTACGATCAATTGTCGTACGCGTTTATTCACTCTGCCGTTCAAGGCCCGATTCACAGCAGCGCCATCCGAGCTCTGGCGTAGGGATACAACCGGGTCCCGGTGTAGGGATACAACGGTGAACATTTGCACTGCATACATGACACTGTGGTTGTGACCAAGGACACCGGAAACATCATCATCATCAATGGACTCTTTATGGAGCATCAGGACTGCCAAAGTACTTTTAGGGAGGGTTCAGCTGGATGGTTTGCTTTTGACTTCCCAGTAGTCAATCACAACAGGAATTTGGAAATGATTCAAGGTGCTGGAGACATAACTCGTCTACTCTTCGTGGGAGACACTGTGGGATATTTGTTCGTCCACCAATGACCAGTACTGGCAAGTGGGTCCTCTGGCTCAACACCCTTTCGAGGGATTGTGACAATGATGTCTCAACCTGCATGGGAAATACCAGGATGACAGTTTATAGGTTTTTTTTTCTTTTTTCTTTGTATACAAGGTCGAGGTTTGTGTCAGAGCTAAAAAGGCAAACTGATCACAAAAAGACAAACTGACACATAAAACATAAAACATGATAAAGGGAGCGGGAGAACAAGATGGAGAGCAGAGACATCGGGAGATCTGTGTGAGGGAGAGGGCTTGGGGGAGGAGGCACGGGAAGGGGGTGGGAGAGGTAAAAAAAATAAATAAAACAAAAAAAAAAACACGTGGACACTGCTAGGACTTCCAGGAAAGAAGTCGGTATTCCACAAAAGTGGATCTGGGGTGAATCAACGGGGGTAGAAAAGATTAAGGTTTTGGATGGGGGAAGATGAAACTTAGTTGGGTCCATATTCAAACCCGTTTCATTCCACTATAAATTTGGTTCATGAAAACTTTTAAAATGAGCACCAATTAGCCAAGTGAACAAATCACAAGTCACTGGAACTTATATGGGGAATTGGTTCAGGGGCATCTCACCATCTGTCATTTCTTTTGTTTGGATTCACTTCTGCAAAACAGGAATCTGGAGAGATTCCTCGCATATTGACCTTGTGGAAGTGTAACTCAGTGTAACTTATTAATTGGCACTGGTAACTTATTAATTAAACTGGTAACGAAGCAGATACATTTTACATGCAAACTCTGTGAAAGACGAGTTTCTAAATGAGTGTCAGGAATGCGCCCGAACATGATAATCTCTTGTCCACCTGGTCACAGCCCCTGGCTGAAGCACCCCCCTATCGTTTGGTAAACGGAACTCACAACAGGAGGGGAGTGAGCTGATACCAGGACTTGGTACATGCATGACCTCGGGGCATTAGCGGAGAGGGGATTAAGTCCAGTTTGTCCATATAAACGAGAGCAAACGTGGAGTCGACAGGACTTGCTACGAGGAGCTCTGACCAACGGGAGTGGCGGAGGAACATCAGCCGAACGAGAAGGACCATGCGAAAAGAGTTAATCTCAGCCATTGAATTATGCGGTATTATTTGGTAAATGGAATGAAGTGAATAACCAGTTAATAAACCAGACCTTTTGTAAACCTGTGTCCGGTCATTGGAGTCTTGAGTCTCTCAGCTACAAATTCCCCTACAATTTGGAGGCACCGCTGACATCAACTGGACACAAACAAGTCTTTGAAAGGTGAGTATGTCTTGTTTTGTCCAGTATGATTTACGAACTTGGGAATAGTTATGTTGTATATACATGGAGGATTTGTGTGGGACTGGCGATTGTCCATAGGTAATACAAGGATGAAACGTGTTAAATGATTCTATTTATTCGTGTTTTCCTAAATGATTTCTGTAAATACGTATTTTTGCGCTGGTCATTAAGGGTCTTACTGTGACCTGGGAGCAAACGGAGCAAGCGTGCACCTTGCGACCATTTGCTTCCAGGACGTGTAAGGCCGGTACACTCGTTTACACACCCGTACACGTATAAAGTACTTCTTTTTTTTGCACTTGTTCAAAGCACTCTACTTGCTCGGCGAGCGACAGGGAACCGGGAAAGGGAATTATATTTATATATATATATATGTTTACCTCATTCCAATTTATGGTATTGCGACAAAAAGGCTTATATCTTTGGAACGACTGGTCGGATTTAGACAAATTAAAACTCGTTCGATCAACAAATAAATTCATGACAGACAATCCCACCTCATGCCGGTCCAGAATTACTGTGAAAGATGGCGATTGGATAAAAATTGCATACCAACACTCCCTCACTGTCCCTCATTGTCCCTCATGTCCATTCCGGCACCCTGCTTCCAGGAAACGGAACCAGTGCTGTTGTTTTTTTTGACGAAATTTGCCAGATAAATAGCATGGGTGAAACAAAACCAGTGCTGTTGTTTTTTTTGACGAAATTTGCCAGATAAATAGCATGGGTGAAACAAAACCAGTGCTGTTGTTTTTTTTGACGAAATTTGCCAGATAAATAGCATGGGTGAAACAAAACCAGTGCTGTTGTTTTTTTTGACGAAATTTGCCAGATAAATAGCATAATAATAACAATTTTGTATTATTTAGTTAACCAGTTTGTGTGAAACCTCAACCTAAATATAAAAATTGATCTGCTTGGTGTTAGTTTAAGGGCTGTTCCAAATTTATCCTGATTATGAGAGATAATTACAGGAAATGTGTACTGTTCTTGTTTGGTGATTATGAGACAAAATCAGCAGAGTGGGAATCGGCAGACAATGGAACAGCTAGCGACGAGTGTTTGTGAGTAACAACCACCCTCTGGTCGAGGCTCATAGGAGGGGTGATGCTTACTGATTCGGCACGCTTACAATAGGTGTTAATGGTGGGATGTCAGAGGTTTTGGTGTGGGTTAATGTTCACACTGTTTTGGAAAATAATGCTCGATGCAACATGATCCTAAAAAGAACCCATCCCCACATCGAAAGATCGAAAGAAGGGAAGGAATGGAAAATTTGTTAAGGTTTGAAATTAATCGGACAAGTGGGTCCCAAGGTATGGTCACCGTACTCGCAAGCCGTTCGCTTTGGCTCTGCGAATGGACCAAACCATTTCATGTAAATAGAGGGGGGGGGGTTCTGTGGTCGTTCGCTTTGGCTTTGCGAATGGACCAAACCATTGCATGTAAATAGAAGGGGGGTTCTGTGGTCGTTACTGCCACGTGGTTTCAAAGTTTTTGTTGTTGCTTGCACGCATGTTTTTTTTGCAAGCACGTACGGGCAAGCACGTACGTGCGGGCACACCCTAGTATATATAAATAGAGGTAATATTGAGTTATGGAATTAATTGCTTTCAACAATGCAAAGGGTGACAAGATATGGGATTTTAATGGGATTTTAATGGGATTGCATTGTGATTCATTGGGATTATCCATTGGGATAATCCACAACGTTTCACTATCGTTGTTGCAACGTTTTGCTCCAACGTTTTGTAAACATTTAAATGTTGGGTTTTGCTAACGTTTCCACAACGTCGCCACAACGTTTCACTTTCGTTGTTGCAACGTTTTGCTCCAACGTTTTGTGAACATTTAAATGTTGGGTTTTGCTAACGTTTCCACAACGTCGCCACAACGTTTCACTTTCGTTGTTGCAACGTTTTGCTCCAACGTTTTGTGAACATTTAAATGTTGGGTTTTGCTGACGTTTCCACAACGTCGCCACAACGTTTCACTTTCGTTGTTGCAACGTTTTGCTCCAACGTTTTGTGAACATTTAAATGTTGGGTTTTGCTAACGTTTCCACAATGTCGCCACAACGTTTCACTATCGTTGTTGCAACGTTTTGCTCCAACGTTTTGCAAACATTTAAATGTTGGGTTTTGCTAACGTTTCCACAACGTCGCCACAACGTTTCACTTTCGTTGTTGCAACGTTTTGCTCCAACGTTTTGTGAACATTTAAATGTTGGGTTTTGCTGACGTTTCCACAACGTCGCCACAACGTTTCACTTTCGTTGTTGCAACGTTTTGCTCCAACGTTTTGTGAACATTTAAATGTTGGGTTTTGCTAACGTTTCCACAACGTCGCCACAACGTTTCACTTTCGTTGTTGCAACGTTTTGCTCCAACGTTTTGTGAACATTTAAATGTTGGGTTTTGCTAACGTTTCCACAACGTCGCCACAACGTTTCACTATCGTTGTTGCAACGTTTTGCTCCAACGTTTTGTAAACATTTAAATGTTGGGTTTTGCTAACGTTTCCACAACGTCGCCACAACGTTTCACTTTCGTTGTTGCAACGTTTTGCTCCAACGTTTTGTGAACATTTAAATGTTGGGTTTTGCTGACGTTTCCACAACGTCGCCACAACGTTTCACTTTCGTTGTTGCAACGTTTTGCTCCAACGTTTTGTGAACATTTAAATGTTGGGTTTTGCTGACGTTTCCACAACGTCGCCACAACGTTTCACTTTCGTTGTTGCAACGTTTTGCTCCAACGTTTTGTGAACATTTAAATGTTGGGTTTTGCTAACGTTTCCACAACGTCGCCACAACGTTTCACTTTCGTTGTTGCAACGTTTTGCTCCAACGTTTTGTGAACATTTAAATGTTGGGTTTTGCTAACGTTTTCACAACGTCGCCACAACGTTTTACTTTCGTTGTTGCAACGTTTTGCTCCAACGTTTTGGGGACACTCAAATGTTAAATAAACCGGATAAGAATTCACGAGTTATTTAATTATGAGCGATTAATGAAGTACTCATTTAATTAATTACATTTCTTATTAAATTACAGTAATTACATTACAGTAATTACCTGAGGTAATTACAGTAATTACAGTTCCGGTAATTACAGTAATTACAGTAATCATTACAGTAATTGCAGTAATCTTATTACAGTAATTACATTACATTAACTCAGGCACCTTTTGAGTAAGGAAGCTGATATTTGGACATGACACTGACCAAGTGATGTGGCTGTCAAGGAAAATATTGATTTATTGATTAATCATTTAATAAATTAACTCGTTGATTTATAAATGACTTATTTAATTAAAAGTCCTCAGAGATACATCTTCGGATGAAATACTTACAGATTGGTTATGCTATGAGCCAATTGATTAAGGAAAATATTTTGTGATGGCCATATTGGCAATTTCGTGGCCATATTCGTGGCAACTCAGTTAGTGCCACTGCACCTTTAAAATGCATCCCTGCGTTCATTTTTCGATCGATTGAGTTGAAATTTTGAACAATCGGATCTGGACTGTCGCTGTTAACGACTCTAGCACGCACTCGTCCAATCAGGATGGAGCGGTATGGTCCCCGGATTATCACTGCTCGCAGTTTTTAATTAATTTTACTTTTTCTCTTGGTCATATAATTTTGAAGACATGCATGTCATGATAGAGGAAATGTTTGTTCTGTTAAACGGAATAAATGTTGTTTATTTGTGTGGGTGTGTATTTTTGTGTATTTGGATATATTTTCACGACTAATTCCAGTTATCGTCCAGCAAAATGTCTGCTCGTTCTTTTTCCTTTGAGTCGTAAATTCCTGTTGAACTCTCATTAAAATGCGGAATTAAGTACGCTGTGTGATGATGGAGATCCTTGATGACGAATCAGGAATAGTGAATGAGCAAACAAATATCACGGATGGTACACCGGATAGGGAAAATGTAGATGAAACCCCTTTTGCTCAGGTGCTGTGTAGCGCTGCACAAAGATCCATATGAGCGGGGCCTGGGTGCTGTGTAATTAGTACACAAAGAGCCAATTACTAGGGTGCTGAATAAACACAAAGATCCATTTTTTGGAGCTGGTTCTCCCGGTGCTGTGATTTATTCAAAGAACCAAAATCTTGTAAGAATTAAGATATGATTTGTCGACATTATAAATACTTTAATATATGTAACGATTTTTGTAACGATCATCCTGCAAAAGGTCTGCTCGTTCTTTTTCCTTTGAGTCGTAAATTCCTGTTGAATTCTCATTAAAATGCGGAATTAAGTACGCTGTGTGATGATGGAGATCCTTGATGACGAATCAGGAATAGTGAATGAGCAAACAAATATCACGGATGCTGCGGCTGGAGCAGTGGAAGCGATTTTTGAATTGTTCAATGATTATTCGATATTGTTATGACTTATTGTCAATAGGTATACTAAGTGGCCATGAGGTAGCCTGTTGCTATGTACAGTTTTATTCTATTGTTGATTATACCACATAGCTGTGGTGATAAAGGAAATGTTCGTTTAAATAGATGATTATGATAGGACCATGACTATAAGATCATGATGATTATTATGAATGATATCATAGGGTTCAAATGCAGAATGCTGCATGAACTTGGGAAAGAACTTTCAAGCCCTATGGGATAAATTGGGTATTACAAGCGATGGAGTTTCAAAATTTAGCATGATTGAAGGAATTTGACAGTCCCATTTCAGGAGTTTTACGAAATTTATATTGCCAAGAGATTTTGGGTACTATTAAAAGAAAATGATGAGATATTTTTCCCAAAGAACTTTAATATCTGCCATCCATTTTGGCTGTCTCACGAATGAAGGATGAGTTGCCTTTAGTGGTTGCAAAGAAAATTTGTGGAGACCAGGCAAAATGGGGAAATATGTCAGATATGACCCTAGGACAGGACGGTGATTCATCAATTAACATGAGGTACGAACCAGAGGTGACGGTCAATGGATGGACCTGTCCTGACATCATTGGGGAAAGGGCTTATGCAAGGAGTCATCCAAAATGATTAATTTGATTTATTGATGAATATTGATGAATTAATTGAAATTGAATAATTGATTGAATTATTAATTGATTGAATCTAATTGATTGAATTTAATTGAATAAATTTAACTGAATAAATTGAATTGAATATATTGATTGTTTGATTGATGAAAATGCGGTCTCAAGAAAGAAGCTTTGATATCTTTGCGAGATATTAACAATGTGGAGACAACCTGGGAAAATTGAGCAAGGTGGTGAGTTTATATACAGATATATATGTGCGGTTACCATTGTGTGATTTCCCCGTCAACAGAGCGGACACCTGAGGATTCACCCATTTCATACTGACCCTCCGGCTCATCTGCAAATACTGATCTGTGAGATTGGATTGTGCAAAAGCCACGGCTGAGGGAGATTCTCTGGAAATCACCGTGTGAACAGGTGGAGAGACCCTTCCTGGAGGTACGAGTGAAGCTTTAGAGGAACAAACTACAACACATCCAACGCTACTTTGATAAAAGGCAGAATGGGAAATGGAGCCTGCAAGAATACACAAGGACAACCAGAGATTCCACAAAAAGGTACTTGTACACATCATATGTTTGTGTCCCAAACCCATCCCTCTCTGTACCCACCATACCCAGGCGTACCCTGCTGCTCCTGGACTCCGTGTCCTTTCCTCCTGACCTTTTCTCCTGCCTCACCCCTCCCCTCCAAATCTCCCCCATATCCCATCCCTTTCAAATCCCTCCCCTTGTCCCTTCCCTCCCAAACTCCCCCCTCACCCCTCCCCTTCAAATCTCCCCACCCTCATTGCTTCTCAATTTCCCCCCTCTCACTCCCCCTCCTCAAAGCGTCCTCCCCGCTTCTTCCCCCTTCAAACTCTCACCTCCATCTCCCCCAACCTTCTGCCTCGCTCTTCCCCCTCCTCAAATAACACCTCATTGTGGCTCACCCAATCACCATCAAACCTTTTGTCCGCCACATCCTTCCCTTTCTCCGAGCTATTCTGAAATCTCTGACACACCTTCAACAGCTCTCCCTATCTCTTCCACCTCTTCCACATCTTACCCTACCCCTCCTCCCCCCTGTTCTGTATCTGATGCTCCCCCTTCCTCTTCATTAACGGTATGGACCTCAAACATCCGGGGCCTTCGTTCAAACTTAACTGATCTCTCCATACAGGTTGCTTCTGTCAAACCAGACGTGATCTGCTTAACAGAAACTTTCCTCCTTTATGATGTCTCTGATTCCATAGTATCTCTCCCGGGCTACTCCCTCCTCCGGTATGATAGACCTGAGCCTCGTCCTGGAGGCGAGGTTGCTATCTTTATCAAAAACTCTCTTCCTCACTCGCCCTGCACTGCACTCTCTCCACCTCACCCCCAGGAATACCTCTGGCTACGGCTTCCCCTTCGCTCCCACCTCTTGTTCATATGTGTGTTGTACCGTCCACCAAACAGTGATGACTCCATCTACATCTCGCTGTCTGATGATATGGACCAACTTCTATCTACTCATCCCAACTCTCTCTTCCTCATATGTGGTGATTTCAATTGTCACCATGCCAGTTGGCTGGGTGTGGGTACCTCTCTCACCAGCCATGGCTCTTCAGCAAAGGACTTCTGCGACTCACTGGGACTGACACAATCTGTCAATTTCCCGACCCGGATCTCAGTCAACGGAACATCTTCTCTTCTGGACTTGGTTATGACTAACTTCCCTGAAAATGTCTGCTGCTCTTCTTCTGCTCCGATCGGATCATCTGATCATGTCCTTGTTAAAGTGGACATCTCTCTGACCATCCTCAGGGAGCCTGCTCAGCGTCGACGAGTCTGGCATTTCACTCAGGCCAACTGGCACGGTCTTCAAGCAGCCATCAATCATCTGGACTGGTCTCCCATCTCTACCACCTCTGACATCAACTCATCCTGGGAATTCTTCCAAAGTAAATTGCTCTCTCTCATGCACAGATTTATCCCATCTCGTCTTCAGTTGTCATATCCTTCCTCCCGTCCATGGTACACGGAATCTTGTGGTGAGGCTGTTGCCCAGAAACAACTTGCCTTCGTCTCCTGGAAAGCAAATCCAACGGAAGGAAATCTCATTTCCTTTCACAAAGCCCGAAACAAGTGTGTGTCCACCCTCAGGAGAGCCAGGAAACAATATATCTCCGTTCTCAAGACCGAACTCTCTTATCTGTCTCCCTCTTCCAAATCCTGGTGGCGTCTGGTCAAATCCGTTTCTGGTGTTTGTTCCCCCTCCATCCCCTCCCTTACCTCAAACGGCTACACAGCTGACTCCGCACGTGAAAAAGCTGAATGCCTCAACTCTGTGTTTGCCTCTAAATCTTGTGTCCCAAACCCATCCCTCTCTGTACCCACCATACCCAGTCGTACCCTGCTGCTCCTGGACTCCGTGTCCTTTCCTCCTGACAAGGTGGAAAAGTTTCTGTCAACCCTCGACTCTGATTCTGCAACTGGACCCGATGGCATCAGCCCACGGGTCCTAAAATCCTGCTCTGCTGCTCTATCTCACCCTCTCTCTGTTCTCTTCACCCTCTCTTTTGCTCAAGGTCAACTGCCATCTGCTTGGAAATCAGCCAACATCACCGCTTTGCACAAAAAAGGTGCAAAAACAGATCCTAGCAACTATAGACCAATCAGCCTTCTCCCAATTATCAGCAAAGTCATGGAATCCATCATTGCTTCGGATATGAAATCTTTCCTCTTCTCCAATGGCTTGATCTCTGATCATCAATTTGGTTTCAGAGCAGGTCACTCTACTCTGGACATGCTGCTTCTGCTGTCTCAACAATGGATGGAGGTCCTCAATGCCAAACAGGAAATTAGAGCTGTCTCCCTCGACATATCACGTGCCTTCGACACGGTCTGGCACCCCGCTCTGCTCACCAAACTCTCCTCCTTTGGTATCCATGGAAATCTCCACGCATGGCTGGCGGACTTCCTCTCTAGTCGTCGTCAACGTGTGGCCCTGAATGGGTTTCTCTCATCTCCTCTTCCTGTTCAGGCTGGAGTTCCCCAAGGCAGTGTTCTGCGCCCCGTGCTTTTTCTGGTCTTCATCAATGATCTCTCTGACTCTCTCGAAAATCCTCTCTATCTCTTTGCTGATGACTCCACTCTCTGCCGCTCCATTCCTCTTCCCTCAGATCGGCAGTCTGCTGCCTCCTCACTCTCTGAAGACCTGGACAAAATCACAGACTGGTCAAACAAGTGGAACATGTCTTTCAATCCTGACAAATCTCACACTCTTACTATGTCTCTCCGAAAAGATCGACTGGACAACCCTCCCATCTACTTTCTCAACAATCCTCTCCAAGAAGTGCTGTCGCTCAGGATTTTGGGTCTCACTATCTGCCATGATCTTTCTTGGGAAAACCACATTTCCAAGCTGGCCTCCAAAGCCAGTCGCCGACTGGGCATCCTCCGTCGTGCGAAGTCCTTCCTCGGCACACCTGAGCTCCTCACCACATACAAGGCTTTCATCCGCAGCTCAATGGAATACTGTTCTCCCCTATGGGCCGGTGCTCCTGCCTCACACCTAGCTCGGCTTCACGCTGTTGAAACCAAAGCTTTCAGAATTATTGGAATCTCCCGCGATGAAGCTATCTCTGAGGGCCTTTCACTCACTCACCGCAGGCAGGTAGGTGGTCTTTCTGTCTTCTACCGACTCCTCTCCGGCCTTGCACCCCCAGCTCTCTCTGTGCTCTGTCCCCCAAATATTCCTACAGGTCGCACAAGATCTGCCAGCAACCCTCTGATTGTTAAACTGCCGAAATCTCGGCTCTCTGCTCACCTTCACTCTTTCATTCCTCTTTTCTCCCGCCTCTGGAACAAACTCCCTCACTCCCTTCAATCCCACTCCTCCCTCCAGGTCTTTAAAACAGCTGTTCACCACCATCTCTTATCTTCCCCCATCCAAAACCTTGATCTTTTCTACCCCCGCTAATTCACCCCAGATCCACCTTGTTTGAAATTCCAACTTCTTTCCTGGAAGTCCTGGCAGTGTCCATATGTTTTATACCTCTCCCACCGCCCCCTTCCCATGCCCCCCCCGCAAAGCCCTCGCCCTCTCTCAGATCTCTCGATGTCTCCATGTCTCTCGGTCCCTGCTCTCAAATGTTGTGTTTGTGTCCTTCCCCCTCTCTCCCCATCTTGTCTACCGCTCCCGATGTTATATGTTTTATGTGTCGGTTTGTCTTTCTGTGTGATTAATGTTCGCTCTTTCACGAGCCTCGATCTTGTATACAAAAAAAATAAAAAATAAAAAAAAATAAAAAATATGTACGACCGTTATGGTGCAGAAGCTATAAGGCAGGTCGAGAATTGGTATTTGTGGATAAAGGGACATGATGAGGAGTTTCCAAGAGATGGTACATTTGAGCGAAGTCGATTGGAAAGATTGGAACAAAGATTGAAAGCCAGGAAGAGACAGAATCTAACGGTAGACTGGCTTGCATTCCATCTTTGGGATGGTGAATCCAGACAACGGGAACAGCAAGAACGGATAACGGATCTAGAACTTAAAATAAAAAGGATACAGGATACAGTGGAGGAGACAAATGCACAACTGCCCTCGAAATTAGGAATGAAAGGGACAGTTGTCCCATCTGATTTCCAGTTGTCTCCCCAAAAAGGACGGTACAGAGAATTTTTTCGTGTTTCAGGAGACAACGAGAGATTGCAATGGCAACTCAGGGATGTAGAGATGCAGCCCAGCAATACAAATGCACAGGTGCACAGACCAGGAAACGACAGAAACCGGTGTTTCGAGTGTGGACGGATGGGACATTGGAAAAGAGGATGTCCGTATACCAAAAGGAAGACAAGTTCATAGGGTAAACCAAGATCAAGGGTACCAGTGCTGACCGATACCTCAGACAATGATTAGGCCTTCATTGCGACAAATCCCAAATGACGATTGGCCTCAACAAATTAGATTACTGGACAAACATGAATAACTGTCGATGATTCTTGGGTCTGAAAAGTTTTCGGAGCAAGAATTATTCATTTTTTCTTTTGCTTGTAAGCAAATTGATAATTAATTGATCAAATGCCGAAATTGGATCTTTTATGTTGGGCACACAATTTTAAATTTACAAAGTTGGAACAATTGCTTTGCAAATTTTAAACCAAGGGACAAGGGTCACATGATGATCAGGTGGGAATTTCGGACTATTGTTCCACACGATTGATAAGTCAGTGGTCGACTGACATGTAAATGGGTGTGTAGTCAAATTTGGATAAATTATTGTGGGAACTGAAAGGGTAATTTCAATGTGACATCATAGGGGTTTTCTAAGAATAAGCTTTTGGTCCATTTGTGTATTAGCATTTCTAAAATTGAAGGACAAATTTTATGAAATTGAAATAAAATTGACACCCATCTTGATCTGTAAATAATAGTTCCAACGCAAACAAATACGCATAATGCATGTGTGTGTGTATTTTTTGTGTGTCAATGTTAGTGTTTTTTATTGTTTTGTGTATCAATCTTCCAAGATTGTTGACACCGACAGTGTGCCTGTCTGGAAATGGATAGTTTTATGTGGATGGGATTGAATATGCAGAGAATCCGTAAAATAAAATAGAAATAAAATTTGATTATGAACATTATCTCTTTTGTCAAGGGAGATGGAATATAAAGATTTGATGTGCTGGGTTATGAGCAGCCATTAATTAATAGTAAAATTGTGAGTAATTTGGGGATTCCATTTTTGATAGAATTTATATGAGAATAACAGCTATTTATGGATATGAGCTTCATAAAAAGAAATGAGGGAGTACAAAATTATCCAAATTTGGGAGAGGTCTTACACTGACTTCCCAGAATACTCTGCTCATGGATTTATATATATATATATAAACTTGAATTTTATCAGCATATAAATTGTGCTGCATGTATGGATGTGTATTAGGCATAGATGATATGGGAAAATAGTAAAGAAAATCTTGCTGATTTGAACTATTGTGAGTTTTAAAACGGAATGCATTGTGCATCTTAAACCAAGGGGCAGACATGAACGCGCTGTTACGTTATTTATACTCAGAACGCGCTGTTACGTGTACCTGCAACATATTTGTTAATCTCGCACACCTATATTGGCATACTGGTGTCAGTAGTACTCACTGGGTGCATAGAAATGGATGAGCAACAGTTAAGGGGGTGTAAAAAAAAAACACTTACTTGGATATTTTCTACAAAAGTAGGGGTTTCAATAAGTGGTACCATACACATGGGATTCATCAAATTAAGTTTTGGAGTTCAAACAAAGTCACTGGTTAACAGATGGGAATGGATAGTAAATAAATTCTTCGATGCTGGGTAAATGAAGTGAGATATTACAAAGACTTATTAGAGCTATTGTTCTTCCTTGCAGCAGTGGGAGAAAATTTAGATCCAACATAATGAATCTATAAATGAATGTGATAGGGATAATATCCTCAATTTGTACTAATTATTTGATTGTGGGTAAAGAAATTAATTAATCGTAGTGGATTGTTAACAAGCAGCCTGAAATGTCCTGAGAGTGTGCATCCATGTAATCAGAAATCCCAGATTTGTTTTTACAAACAACATTTTGGTAGAGATCTTATGTGGACGAATACTTGCTTGGTAGATAAAAACGGTACTGCATGCTGGCAGCCACTTCAGTGGCCATTCAGGCCGAACAAATGGAAAAACTGTAATTGAATATGTAATTTACAGATGAGTATTTGGGAAGTAAAAAGGGAATTTATTGATTTGGGAGACATTTTTCGAAGGTTTATTAAAGTGTTGCAATATGACATTTGGCAAGGAAAATTATTGGATGGGAAAATTAGATCTGTTTATAAAATGAGTTTGTTGACCCATTGAAGTTAATTCTTTGAATTGTTGTTTAATTAGCATTTTGAGTTCAAATTGGAAATAGTTTGGTAGAGCTTTGGTTAAAACCTTTGGTTGCAGTGTTTTGGAACAAATTGATAAACCGTAGGAGGTTGATAAGAATAGAAACAAATATGGACCTAAAATAGAAAGATTGTTATGATGATATGAATAAATACTGAGATTAAAAGATTAAATCAAGTGATGTTGCAAATGAAACAGTAGAATTAAGATAATGGCATAACGACAATGTTATGAGTTGTGTCAATTACAATATCAGTGAACTCATATCACCACGAGTGACACACTGTTAGGAAAAAGAGGGAAAAGAAAAAGTGGAGAGGAATTATGGTAATAATACATTATGTTTAATTTGTTGGTTTGAAAAAATTGTTGTTGGGAATTAGGTATTCCCGTTTGTGATTGTAATCATATACAATGCTATTCTTAGTTTAGTAATAAAATACATACCTGATTGAATATTATTTGGGTGACGCATATAAATGAATATAACTTTTGTGTTAAGGAAAAACAACAAATTGTTGAATGTGAAACTGTTGGAAGATATACATGATTATGCTGATTTCATGGTAAGATGTACCCTATCTGATCCAGTGTGTGCGGAAAGCAGATTCAGATGTGACTGAGCATAAGGATAAGACGAGATCACATTTTGGAGGGATTGCTAACGGAATTGGGAAGAAGTTCGAGAAAGAAAATTTGTGGCTAAAAAATGAAGTTAATCGTGGCATACACCCTCTTTCTCAAAGAATGATGAAGACATTCTCCCGTGTAACTTGGAGATGAATGCTTACCTTCACCAAGGAAATTTATGTGACCATTTGCCTGGATCACACTGCAACATATGAAAGAAAGGCGATCACTTACTCTTGTTCGAAGGCTTCGAACATTCACCACATCAGAAGTTGCAGGACAACGACATTTTACCTGCAACCTCTGTGAAATGCGGGGACATATGTTATTACTTCACCAACGTCCGGGGAACCAGCATGGAGCTGCAAAAAACGGCTGTGCCCTTGTCACAACAGCTGTGCACGATTCTGCTGGTTGCTCCTGGTAAGGACCATGAATGACCTGAACACCATGGTCCCAACATCATTGTGGATGCATCTGGCATCCCTGTTCCACATCTTGCTGGCCAATCAACGTCACACCAATACTTGCTGCCCACTCACAATGAGGGAGGAGGCAAGTCGACTACAACTGGGTGAAGGCCGTGTTCAGGAATTACTATGGTTTACAGCAAAAAGTGGCAAGAATGCTACAAGGAGAGCAGGGTCAGTCTATGACTCCGCAATGTTACCACAACAGCGAAATCCTACACGAAGTAGTGCAGGAGCTATGAAGACATTAGGAGAAAATGTTTCATACCAGGATTCAAACACAAGTAATAATAATAATAATAATTCATTTATTTTGTATAGCGCTTTTCCAGAAGCCCAAAGGCGCTTTGACAGAGTGGAAAACATAATGCATAACAATACATGAAAACAACAATTGCAAAAAGACAAGAATCAAGAAAACAAACAGCAGCGATATACGGCATATATATAAGACAAGAATCAAAAAGACAAGACAAGAATCAATAGGGAAATATTTAAAGCAAAAGGAGGGAGAAGGAGAAGAGATAGTCAGGGGTTAAATGCTGTGGGTTGAATGTTGAATGCAGCGTTGAACAGGTGGGTCTTTAGTGATGTTTTGAATGTGGTGAGTGAGGAGGAGTCTCTGATGGTGTGAGGTAGTGAGTTCCAGAGGGTGGGAGCAGCGATGGAGAAGGCCCTGTCCCCCCAGGATCTGAATTTGGTCCGGATGGAGGGGGTCAGGAGGTTGGTACCGGCAGAGCGGAGGTTGCGGGTGGGAGTGTGTCTGGAGAGGAGGTCAGCCAGGTAGGATGGGGCCAGGTTATGGAGGGCTTTGTATGTCAAGAGGAGGATTTTGTACTGGATTCTCTGGGGGATGGGGAGCCAGTGAAGCTTGTAAAGGACGGGGGTGATGTGGTCACGGGTCCGGGAATGAGTGAGTAGACGGGCAGCGGAGTTCTGAATGTATTGGAGTTTATTGGTGATTTTTGAGGGTGAACCATAGAGGAGGCTATTGCAGTAGTCCAGACGGGAGGTGATGAAGGCGTGGATGAGGGTTTCTGCAGCCGTGGAGGAGAGGGATGAGCGGAGACGGGCAATGTTTTTCAGGTGAAAGAAGGCTGACTTTGTGATCTGTTTAGTGTATTTGTCGAAGGAAAGGGTTTGGTCAAAGATGACGCCAAGATTCCGGATGTGAGGGGAGGTGGATACTGGGATACCGTCGATGTTGAGGGCAAAGTTATGGGTGGATTTTGTGAGCGTTTTTGGGCCAATGATGATTATTTCAGATTTATCACAGTTAAGCTTGAGGAAGTTGATTTGAAGCCAGGATTTTATTTCAGTGATGCAGTTTGTCAGGATAGAGTGGGTGTCGGTGGAGACGGACTTGGTGGAGATGAAAAGCTGGATGTCATCGGCGAAGCAGTGGAATTGGAGACCATGACGGCGGATTAAGTGACCGAGCGGGGACAGGTAAAGGATGAAGAGGAGGGGGCCAAGAACTGAACCTTGGGGGACACCTTGGGGGAGGGGAGCAGTGGGGGATTTGCAGTTATTGATGGAGATGAACTGGCATCTGTCAGAGAGGTATGATTTAATCCAAGAGAGGGCAGTGCCGGTGACGTTAAAGGTGTTAGGACGTTAAAAGGTAAAGGTTAAAGGTAAAGTGATCAGCCCTTCCTTTCAAACAAAGTCAACATTTGTGTGGAGGCAAACGTTTTTTGCCAGATGGTGCAGATGCTTTATAAAACTTGAAAATGAAGTGAAATTGTTGTATCTTGGTGATGGTGAAGTGTTGTTTTGAAAATATATTTGTGACGCAAATGCAATAGATTGAACGATATGGAAGGAGTCAATGACCAACGAAATGTTTTGTGATTCTTGCAGGATGACGGTGTATGCCCAAGGGAATTTGTTTACTTGTAGTGATTGATTGTTTACTTATATTGATGTTTAGATTAATGGTTAATATAAACAAAAACAAAAAGATGAGGGAATTGTGGAAGTGTAACTCAGTGTAACTTATTAATTGGCACTGGTAACTTATTAATTAAACTGGTAACGAAGCAGATACATTTTACATGCAAACTCTGTGAAAGACGAGTTTGTAAATGAGTGTCAGGAATGCGCCCGAACATGATAATCTCTTGTCCACCTGGTCACAGCCCCTGGCTGAAGCACCCCCCTATCGTTTGGTAAACGGAACTCACAACAGGAGGGGAGCGAGCTGATACCAGGACTTGGTACATGCATGACCTCGGGGCATTAGCGGAGAGGGGATTAAGTCCAGTTTGTCCATATAAACGAGAGCAAACGTGGAGTCGACAGGACTTGCTACGAGGAGCTCTGACCAACGGGAGTGGCGGAGGAACATCAGCCGAACGAGAAGGACCATGCGAAAAGAGTTAATCTCAGCCATTGAATTATGCGGTATTATTTGGTAAATGGAATGAAGTGAATAACCAGTTAATAAACCAGACCTTTTGTAAACCTGTGTCCGGTCATTGGAGTCTTGAGTCTCTCAGCTACAAATTCCCCTACAACCTCCTCATGGACCATGGTGCACAGCCAAAGATATTATTAATCCAAAAGGGGAAAAATGGGTAAGTCACGTGGAAGAATGAGCAAATCACCAACCAGATGTCAGATCTGCTGATATTTTTCAGTTTTTTCGACATTCCGAGGCCTCTAACTGATCAACACTCAGCTCTTGTTTGTAAACTTTACTGTAGGGAAATTATATACACATTGGGGGTTATCTCTATACTCAGGTAAATGCTTTGCCTACCTTGTGAGACTTTTTCGAGGAGCAGCAGCAGCAGCAACTCAAGCACATGCGAAGAACAATCAGAAGGAGCACAATTCCTGCAAACAAACACAACCGGTGATCGATTATGGATTACATCTGATTGATATTTCTCAAAACGTTATGGACGGATTTGGATGAAATTTGGTGGACAGGTTGGGTGTGTGACAAGGACGAATCGATGCAAATTTGGTGAAGATCTGGATCTGGCTAGTGTAGTTTTTAAGTGATTCTTCACCATTGGGAGATCGGGCCAAAAACGATATGCAGAAGGATATCTCAAAAGGTTATGGACTGATTTGCGCGAAACTTTGTGGACAGGTCGTGTGTGTGACAAGGGCGATTCGATTCAAGTTTGGTGAAGATTCAGATCCGGATCCGGCTCGTATAGTTTTAAGTGATTCTTCACCATTGGGGAAATCGGGCCAAAAACGATACAAAGCAGGATATTTCAAAAAGTTGTGGACGGATGATTTTGATGAAACGTGATTCTGTATTGTGATTTTCTGGTCTACTCTGGGATACAAAAAGTAAACTGTTCACCTGATGGAGGTATGCTCTCTACTGAGTGCAATTCTAGTTTTTATTTGCTTTCTTGTTTGTCCGGGCGATATCTCAGCCATCCTTTGAGCTCGGAGGCTGAAATTTGGGTACAATCGTGACCAAGTACTATATAGGGTATTCTTGATTTATTGATTAATCAATTAATAGATTAATTATTTAATTTTTTGATTAATTACTTGATTCATTAATTTTCAAAAAGTTACAGATTCGGATGAAGCAGTGGTGGTTTAGGTATGCCATTTGGTATGTTTGTTGTTTTGGTATATTTAGGTATGTTTAGGTATTTTGTACCCCACTGATAGGTCGGATCTGGACTCGGACCTGAACAAAAATCGAATCGGCTTGTTCTTTTCACTTTAACAACCTGTCCACCAAGTTTTGTCATAAGTCGTCCACAACTTTTTGAAACATCATGGTGTATATAATTTTTGGTCTTATCACTCAATGGTGAAGAATCATTAAAAAAAATTAAAACTTCTCGAATCTGGGATTCGGATCTTTACCAAAATCGAATCGATTTGAACGAAAATCTAAATTGTTACACACACAAGCAGTACACCATGTTTCGTCCAAATCCGTCCACAACTTTTTGAGATGTCATGATATATATAGAGTTTTTGCCCAATCTCTCAATGGTGAAGAATCACTTGAAAAATTATCGGATCCAAATCTGGATGCTGATCTTCACCAACATCGAATCATTTTGCCCTTGTCACACACCCAACCTTTCCAGGACGTTTCGTCCAAATCCGTCTATAACCTTTTGAGATATCTTGCTGAAATACAGACAAACAGACAGATAAACAAACAGGTGTGAAAACATAACCTCCATCCACCTTCGGTGGTCTTTCTATCTTCCACCGACTCCTCTCCGGCCTTGCCCCTCTGCTCTCTCTGTGCTCTGTCCCAACCATATTCCTGCAGGACGCACAAGATCTGCCAGCAACCCTCTTATGGTGAAACTTCCAAAATCAAGACTCTCTGCTCACCTTCACTCTTTCATTTCGCTTTTTCCCCACCTCTAGAACAAACTCCCTCACTCTCTTCAATCCCACTCCTCTCTCCAGGCCTTTAAAACAACTGTTCACCACAATCTCATATTTCCCCCCATCCAAAACCTTGACTTTTTTACCAAAGTTGATCCACCCTAAACCCACCCCCTATTCCCTGATTTCTTTCCTGATGTAGCCATCTTGTTTATCCCGTGTAACTTGCCGCAGCCCTCTCTCTTCCACAGATCTCCCGATGTACCTGTTCTCTACAGCTGTTGTACTTCACTCTCTGCCCCCCTTCTTGTCTCCCACTCTCTTTTTTATATGTTCTGTCTTCGCTCTTATACGAGCCTTGACTTAGTATACAAAAAATACCATGAGAGATTCAAATTCACCCTTTAATCAGCAATAATTTGACTTATTAACAGTACTGCATAAAACATGGGATTTTCTTGATTCAATGCCAAATCCATTGACATACCCACAAAGATGACAAACACTGCCAGTGTGACAGCATCCCATGTGTTCTGCACAGGATCAAAGGATGTGTACATTCCCTGAGCCATTTGCTGAAGACAGGATAAATCGCTAGTGGACACGGTTTCCAAATGTCTGGGATGGTGGTCGATGCCTCGTTCAGCTGAAATAAAGACAAAGAAAGAGAATTGCAAAATTAAATCATATTGTCTTGTGCTTATGAATTTACAATTGATGTGAGTCAGGAGAAGGAAGGGAGCATTTGGGACGTCTGAAGGAGTTGGAGAGAGCGAGGGTTTTGCATTAAACAATTTTAAATTGCTTATGTAAAATGTAGATGGCCTCAAATAAATCATCAACACTTGTGGCCATCCTTGTGCCACACAACAAATCGAAGGGAATCAACGTCCACATCCTCTTCAATCTCATTCTTCCCTCCAGGTCTTCAAGACAGCTGACCACCACCATCTCAGATCACCCCTCCCACACAAAACCTTGGCATTTTCTATGCCTGTTAACCCTCCCCAATCTCACCTCTTTCGACGTTTCCAGTTTTTCCTTCCTGAGAGTTTGCTTCTGTATCTGTCTTGTCCACTCCCTTGTGTTGTTCCTTAACCCTCGTTCTTCCCAACATCCCTTATTTGTCTAAGTCTCTATATATTTGATTCATCATCTCTGTTGTTGGTTTTTCCCCTCTCTTTCTCATGTTCCTTTTGTTCTCATGTTCCGTCGAATGATTCATTCGACGTTCTAGCTCCTTCACGAGTTGTTAGTGTTCAACTTTGTGTTGAACTGGTCGCCACTCCAGCACCAGAAGTCAGGGCAGGTATTTTGAATTTGTCCAGGGTGCCTGTGATACTGTGATAGCTCACCTACACTTTACAAAGGACACTGTGGGAGCTTTAAAGTCCATCAACTAATGCTGGCAAAAAGGACACCAGTATAACGTCCATCTGAGAGACAGCACACAAATTGATGACTTGCCCTGCATGTGAAACATGAGGATGACAATATATACAGTGCATTCAGAAAGTATTCAGACCCCTTCACTTTTTTCACATTTTGTTATGTTGCAGCCTTATGCTGAAATCGTTTAAATTCATTTTTTTCCTCATCAATCTACACTCAATACCCCATAATGACAAAGAGAAAACAGGATTTTAGAAAGTTTTGCAAATTTATTAAAAAGAAAAAACTGAAATATCACATTGACAGAAGTATTCAGACCCTTTGCTATGACACTTCAAATTTAGCTCAGGTGCCACCCATTTCTCTTAATCATTGTTGAGATGTTTCTACACCTTGATTGGAGTCCACCTGTAGTGAATTCAATTGATTGGGCATGATTTGGATAGGCACACACCTGTCCATATAAGGTCTCACAGCTGACAATGCATATCAGAGCAAAAACCAAGCCATGAGGTCGAAGGAACTGCCTGCAGAGCTCAGAGACAGGATTGTGTCGAGGCACAGATCTGGGGAAGCCCACAAAAAAAAATTCTGCTGCATTGAAGGTTTCCAAGAGCACAGTGGCCTCCATAATTCTTAAATGGAAGAAGTTTGGAACAACCAGGACTCTTCCTCGAGCTGGCCACCCGGACAAACTGAGCAATCGGGGGAGAAGGGCCTTGGTAAGAGAGGTGATCTAGAACCGCATGGTCACTCTGGCTGAGCTCCAGAGATCCTGTGTGGAGATGGGAGAAACTTCCAGAAGGACAACCATCACTGCAACACTCCACCGATCTGGGCTTTATGGCAGAGTGGCCAGACGGAAGCCTCTCCTCAGTGAAAGAGACATGAAAGCACCTAAAGGACTCAGACTGTGAGAAACAAGATTCTGTGGGCTTTCATGTGTCTTTCACTGAGGAGAGGCTTCCGTCTGGCCACTCTGCCATAAAGCCCAGATCGGTGGAGTGTTGCAGTGATGGTTGTCCTTCTGGAAGTTTCTCCCATCTCCACACAGGATCTCTGGAGCCCAGTCAGAGTGACCATCGGGTTCTCGGTCACCTCTCCTACCAAGGCCCTTCTCCCCCAATTGCTCAGTTTTGCCGGGCGGCCAGCTCTAGGAAGAGTCCTGGTTGTCCAAACTTCTTCCATTTATGAATTATGAAGGCCACTGTGCTCTTGGGAACCTTCAATGTAGCAGAATTTTTTTGTAGGCTTCTCCAGATCTGTGCCTCGACACAATCCTGTCTCTGAGCTCTTCAGGCAGTTCCTTCGACCTCATGGCTTGGTTTTTGCTCTGATATGCATTGTCAGCTGTGAGACCTTATATAGACAGGTGTGTGCCTTTCCAAATCATGTCCAATCAATTGAATTTACTACAGGTGGACTCCATTCAAGGTGTAGAAACATCTTCTTTTTTTTTTCTTTTTTTTTGTATACAGAATCGAGGCTCGTGAAAGAGCTAACATTTATCAAACAAACAAATCAAACAAGCAAGCAAACAAAGTATATAAAAAGGGGATCGGCAGACAAGACTGGGAGAGAAGGGGAGGAAGCACACAAACACAACATTTGAGAGCAGGAACATCGGGAGATGTGTGGGAGGGAGAGGGCTTGGGGGGAGGCAGGACAGGTATAAAACGCAAGGACACCAAGGAAAGCAGTTGGAATTTCAAAAAAGTGGATTTGGGGTGAAATTAGCGGGGGTAGAAAAGATCAAGGTTTTGGATGGGGGAAGATAAGAGATGGTGGTGAACAGCTGTTTTAAAGACCTGGAGGGAGGAGTGGGATTGAAGAGAGTGAGGGAGTTTGTTCCAGAGGCGGGAGAAAAGAGGAATGAAAGAGTGAAGGTGAGCAGAGAGTCTTGATTTTGGCAGTTTAACCATAAGAGGGTTGCAGGCAGATCTTGTGCGACCTGTAGGAATATTTGGGGGCCAGAGCACAGACAGGGCTGGGGGGCTAGGCCAGAGAGGAGTCGGTAGAAGACAGAAAGATCACCAACCTGCTTGCGGTGAGTAAGTGAAAGGCCCTCGGAGATAGCGTCATCGCGGGAGATTCCAATGATTCTGAACGCTTTGGTTTCAACAGCGTGAAGACAAGCTAGGTGTGAGGCAGGAGCACCAGTCCAGAGGGGAGAGCAGTACTCCATTGAGCTGCGGATGAAAGCCTTGTATGTGGTGAGGATCTCAGGTGTGCCAAGGAAGGACTTCGCACGACGGAGGATGCCCAGTCGGCGACTGGCTTTGGAGGCCAGCTTGGAAATGTGGTTTTCCCAGGAAATATCATGGCAGATAGTGAGACCCAAAAGCTTGAGTGACAGAACTTCTTGGAGAGGATTATTCAGAAAGTAGATGGGAGGGTTGTCCAGTCGGTCTTTTCGGAGAGACATTGTAAGAGTGTGAGATTTGTCAGGATTGAAAGACATGTTCCACTTGTTTGCCCAGTCTGTGATTTTGTCCAGGTCTGCAGAGAGTGAGGAGGCTGCAGACTGCCGATCTGAGGGATGAGAAATGGAGCGACAGAGAGTAGAGTCATCAGCAAAGTGATAGAGAGGATTTTCAAGAGAGTCAGAGAGATCATTGATGAAGACCAGAAAAAGCACAGGGCCCAGAACACTGCCTTGGGGAACTCCAGCCTGAACAGGAAGAGGAGATGTGAGAAACCCATTCAGGGCCACACGTTGACTACGACTAGAGAGGAAGTCCGCCAGCCATGCGTGGAGATTTCCCTGGATACCAAAGGAGGAGAGTTTGGTGAGCAGAGCGGGGTGCCAGGCCGTATCGAAGGCACGTGATATGTCGAGGGAGACAGCTCTAATTTCCTGTTTGGCATTGAGGACCTCCATCCATTGTTGAGACAGCAGAAGCAGCATGTTCAGAGTAGAGTGACCTGGTCTGAAACCAAATTGATGATCAGAGATCAAGCCATTGGAGAAGAGGAAAGATTTCATATCCGAAGCAAAGATGGATTCCATGACTTTGCCGATAATTTGGAGAAGGCTGATTGGTCTGTAGTTGCTCGGATCTGTTTTTGCACCTTTTTGTGTAAAGCGGTGATGTTGGCTGATTTCCAAGCAGATGGCAGTTTACCTTGAGCAAAAGAGAGGGTGAAGAGAACAGAGAGAGGGAGTGAAAGAGCGGAAAAACAGGATTTTAGGACCCGTGGGCTGATGCCGTCAGGTCCATTTGCAGAATCAGAGTCGAGGGTTGACAGAAACTTTTCCACCTTGTCAGGAGGAAAGGACACGGAGTCCAGGAGCAGCTGGGTACGACTGGGTACGGTAGGTACAGAGAGGGATCTCAAAGATGATCAACAGAAATGGGAGGCACCTTTGCTAAATTTCAAGTGTCATAGCAAAGGGTATGAATACTTACAGTCACGTGAAAAAGTAAGTACACCCCATGTAAAGTTTTGACTTTTTCAACACATTTCAACATACAGCTATTTGATCTTCATTTCAACAATATTGATAGATAAAGGTGATATAATACAACAAATATCATGAAACATTTACATTTTGTAGTCCATTGTATAATTTAAGTAAACATAAATGCAAATTTCGCATGTGGAAAAAGTAAGTACACCCTTGGCTCTGATAGGCGGTATTGCCCCCTTTGGCAGAAACAACCTCAAGTAGGCGTTTCTTATAACTGTCTACCAGTCTCTGACATCGACTGGGAGAAATTTTTGCCCACTCCTCCATGCAGAATTCTTTCAGCTGTGCGATGTTTGAGGGGTTTCTTGCATGCACAGCTCATTTCAAATCCCCCCACAACATCTCGATGGGATTTAGATCCAGGCTTTGACTTGGCCATTCCAGACCCCTCCATTTATTTCTTTTCAGCCATTCCTTGGTGGATTTACTGGTATGTTTAGGGTCATTGTCATGTTGCAAGGTCCACCTTCGGTTGAGCTTCAACTTTCCGACAGATGGCCTCATATTATCCTCAAGCACTCTCTGGTACAATGAAGAATTCATAGTGGATTCTATGATGGTGAGCTGCCCAGGCCCTGATGCAGCAAAGCTGCCCCAAACCATAATATTTCCACCACCATGCTTTACAGTTGGTATCAGGTTCTTGTGGTCAAATGCTGTCTTTGGTTTTCACCAAACATGTCTTCTGGTACTGTGGCCAAACAGCTCTACCTTTGACTCATCTGTCCAGAGCACATTGTTCCAGAAGTGCTGGTCTTTGCCTAGGTGTTCATTGGCAAACTTTAGTCTTGCCCTGATGTTATTTCTGGACAGCAAAGGTTTCCTCCTGGCACACCTCCCTTGTAGATCAAATTTGTGCAGCCACTTTCTAATGGTAGACTCGTGCACTTTGACATCAACAGTGGCAAGAGCTACCTGTAGGTCCCGTGATGACGTTCTGGGGTTCTTAGAGACTTCTTTCAGCATCTTGCGGTCTGCCCTCTGGCTGAACTTGCAGGGGCGGCCTGGCCTGAGCAAGTTGGCAGTTGTTTGGAATCTGCTCCACTTGTAAATGATCTTCCGAACAGTCGAATGATTGATTTCAAATTGTTTGGAGATCTTTTTAAATCCCTTCCCAGACTCGTAAGCACCTATAACCTTCTTTCTGAAGGCCTCAGAGAGCTCTGCTCTTATGATCTAGGCATGGCGACGCCGCACACTTCAACAACAAAGAGCAAACCAAACGAAATGTTTGAGGTTTAAATGAGACAGGTTCCTCCAAGATCCTCTCTAACGATGTTCTAATCATTTGCACCTGAGCTGATGCACCTGATTCTAATTTTAGGTATTTGAAGCATTGATAAATGTAGGGGTGTACTTACTTTTTCCACATGTGAAATTTGCATTTATGTTTATTTAAATTATACAATGGACTACAAAATGTAAATGTTTCATGATATTTGTTATATTATATCACTTTTATCTTTCAATATTGTTGAAATGAAGATCAAATAGCTGTATGTTGAAATATGTTGAAATAGTCAAAACTTTACATGGGGTGTACTTACTTTTTCACGTGACTGTGCATACCTGTACACACAAATACATTCGTCGTGGCCCAAAAGTATGTTTATCAGCAATATACCATATTCATTTTCAGCAAAACGCTTTTTTCTTCTTCAAACAATCCTGAGTTGTAAGTTGAAAACTTTGATTATTGACAACTAAATTACATCTCAATAATGCTTGATAACACATAATTTTTTTTTTTTTACATCCATCACTTACATTTTATCACAAATGTGTGTATATATATATATATATATATATATATATATATATATATATATATATATAATCGTTAGATTAAATAAGACGCAGACGTAGCTTCAGGACGTCGATCTTTAATTGTCGACCAAGCTTTCGACCAACAAAGGTCTTCTTCTGAGTCAGCCCCAAGTTCAACGGAAGGCTTCCGTTGAACTTGGGGCTGACTCAGAAGAAGACCTTTGTTGGTCGAAAGCTTGGTCGACAATTAAAGATCGACGTCCTGAAGCTACGTCCGCGTCTTATCTAATCTAACGATTATATACTCAATACAAATGAGACGCCCTGCTCGTACTTTGGAGTTTCTACTATTTCTTACAGTTATATATATATATATATATATATATATATATATATATATATATATATATATATATATATATATATATATGTATATACATATATATATATATATATATATATGTATATATATATATATATATATATACGTATACATATATATATATATATATATATATATATATATATATATATATATATATATATATATATATATATATAAAAATATATTCACAACAACACAGAACCCCGCACCTGGCACTCTGCGATGTCTTGTATTCGATTAAAACTCAAATAAAAACTTCAGGCGGCTTTTATCCCTGAGAATATTGCATCTCCTCCAATCTTTCCCTTCACTTTCCCTGTTTACAGTTTCAAAAACGAACCGAAGCTCCGCCCACTACCTTTCCACCGACCAATCAACACCGCACCATGTTGTTTCTTCATATCAAATCACGTGAGGATAACGTCGTTTGCACTTAGTATTTTGACGTCAAACTTATCAGGACATCCGTTACAATCACACCATTCACACCAACACTCCATTCAGTGCAAGAACATCACGACCTTGGCGTCGGTATACTGAACTAACTATCTCAATTTGTCATGAAAGTTCCCAACCAAATATTTTTCGCAAGCTGAGAGAAAAAGACAATGGAATGGTGACAAAATAATCTTGAGCCCATTACTTTTTCAAGTCTTTCATATCGATCGTCTTGAATAAAGTCTTGTACGATGAACAAATGCATTTTGTTCGTATTTAAAATGTATCTTGTGAAAAATGCCAGGGGCATAGAAAAGGCCCCTTTATATAATACTAGGGCATTGCCCGTACGTGGGTGCCCGTTCCTTGCCAAAAAAAAAAAAAAACGCTACCCGTACGCTCTACCCCGCCCGTACGCCCGTAAACAAAAAAAACAACGCTCTTCGCTTCCGCCCTTCGCTCTGACTGAATTGGGAGAAATAATGCGCATAAGAAATCGAATTACGTACCGTAATGGCGGTCAGCTCGTAACGCGCTCAGCTCCGCTCGTCTCACATCGGCCACGCCTACGCAACAAAGCGTTCTGTGATTGGCTGCCGGAAGTGAAGTCATCACTGTCCGGAAGTTCGCAAATCGCAGTTACGATGAATCGTTTTAATTTAATCGCAGTTTGAATTCGTTTTAAAACATAGTTTAACGGCAACATAGTTTTCCAACGTGAAATAAATGAATACGCTCTCAAATGTGCCATCCGAGGCAGAGTGTGTCCGCCACGTTCGGCACACGCGATAGTTCGCTGCTCTCTGATTGGTTGAATCGTTTTTTGGACATAGCTCGGTAAGTAATTGTCCGATTAATATGAAACCTTGAAAAGGCACATCCTCGGGTCCCCAGCAATATACCTGGCAAGTTAAAAGTATATCGGACCCGTGGTTGTCGAGAAACAGCGGTCACAGACAAACGTACAAACAGAGATTACTGGAATTATAGATAGATAAGGGTATGTGCCATGTGGCAAAGTATAGAAATGAAGGGACATTCCATAGCTTGTAGAAAATGTCGAACAATAGAATAGAAGGGACATTCAAATAATCTCGTGTGCATGCTGTACTACCCTTGTGTTCTTCGGAGGAACCAAGTAATGCTTTAGAAACGTTCATAGATAGGGGTGCCAATTTGATTCATCCACCCGCATGAACAAGTAAATGTATTTTATTTTCCAGATGCAGGGCGTTTTGTTCTATAACTATATGTATATAGTTACAGCCACGGGTTTCAAGATCTACTACGATAGGGGTTGCCTCGGTTCGTGTTTATTAAAATATTTGATGGCATTTATCTCTGATACACACACACACACACACACACACACACACACACACACACACACACACACACACACACACACACACACACACACACACTTGTAGTGTCATTTTGAATCTAACTATGGTGGCTATTTTTGCTAACATAATTAGATGGTATTCATAGAATAATTACCCTGCGCAGTCAAGTTGGTGTGAACCAACTCTTCTGGTTTTGAAGGTTTTTTTTATTTGATCCAATATGGCTGTCAGACCACGTGAGCGAATATATCATAAACTTATATTCTCTAATATAATTGTTGCGTAAATCACGCTCAAGAAATTTCAAACTAATCAGACTAAGCATTGTCCCTGTATAATTATGACGTCATAATTAAGGCACCAATGAGGTCATCATTAAGAACACTTATTCCCCATGCGGAGTTCTTAAACAATGAGCCACGTTTCAAATTTTTTCCATGGAGCAGTTTCAGGGATAGAGGTGCAACGTTTTTCAGTTTTTCCAAGATGGCGCCGGTACCACGTGACCTATGACGTCATAATTATCATTATAATATTCTATAGGAGGAGTTGCTTTCATATGGTGAAAATTTCGTGTCCATCAGACCAACGGTTGCCGAGAATTTTTTTTTTTTAATGCAGACACGCACGTACGTATGTATGTACGTACACATACAGCCGATCGCTTAACCCCACATTTCACATGGTAATAAATTGATGAATGTTATGTATTAATTCACCTCTCGGAGCCATTCCCACAACAATATGTACCATCACTATATTTGTCTGTTGTCTCCAAAACTCCGAATTACACTTTCATGCAATAATCATGGAAGTCCTCTAAACTATTTTCACCAAGATATCTGAAATAACATATTCCTAGATGAAAAACAACAACTTTATTCTAACTGTAAGATTTGGGTGTGAACACCCTGAAAGCATGAAAATTTCATCAGACTCAGTGGTGTAATGGTTAGAGGGTCTGCTCTCTGAGTCCGGGAGGTCAGAGGTTCAAAGTGTTCTGAACCCCGGCTGAGTCATGGCAAATACTTAAAAAATGGTACGTGCTGCTGCTGTACGTGCTGCTTCCTTGCCGACACTCAGAATTTAAAGATACATTTCGGGATATAGACCAAGGACAAACATTGTCAATTCCCCAGAAGGGAACCTCTATTATCGATATCAACCAGTTTGCACTTCTTTGTCACAATACTTTGTTGCGTCACCAAGACTAGTCAGGTTCACCATGTTTTTTCGTTCAAATTTTTTGGAGATTAGCAAAACTATACATTTTTGGAATATTCAGAGCATGACGAATCCAAAAATTAATGTTGGCATTTGCGTAGACACCTGCATGGCCGCCATTTTGGATTTTCAAAATAGCCACCATAAATTACATCATTTGCGCTATCTCGGCTTCTAGTCAACCTAGAATCTTATTTAAATATGCCAATCCTATGTTTTCTGGGTCAAGAAAACCATTGGTGGGCTCGTTAGACTTCTAATCCTAACACTTGCTTCACTTTTAGGACTTTCCAGATGTTAGTGATACAAAAAATATTCCGCTCACATCTTCCAACCTATAAACTTTTCATTGAATATGCCTATTCCATGTTTCCAGAGATAAGTAATCCACTTGTAGTATAGCGAGACTCCTAAATATTCTAACACGTGATTCATTTTCAGGAAATATTGTTACAGACGCGGTTGTGGATGTTGGTTTACCGAGCGGTTTGGTATGACCGCGCCTGCACGTTTACCCGATTATACTCGAACCTTGGCCGAGTCGCGCTATGCTAGGTCAATGAAGGAAAAGGACACAACGGCTGGGATTAAAATGACACGACACCAAGGGTTCAGTTCTCAAGACCTCCGGAGGAGGTTATATTATGGCGGAAGGTTAGATTACAGGAATGAGAGGGACAGCATAGGAAGACAGGCACTTAAACACGGTCTTATACTAGCCCCGACAGACGACAGATAAACAGGACAAAACTGACTCACACGGGGATTGATGGCAAGGAAAGCGGGTAGTCGATGGCTCAAGGTGCACTCTTGGCTCAAGGACAGAATCGACCCGGTCCGGTCCAGAGATGCGGGAGGTCTCTCTCAGCGCTAGAAGGTCGTGACTGGCTCTTCTTCAAGCTCGGGGCGCATCTGACGTCACGTCCGGTAAGTGGCCGCGTATATCCGGCGGGGAGTGACATGCCCTCGGCTCGTTAGCTCCGCCCCAGATGGAATCGGCCCGTTGCTTCTCATTGGGTGCATGCGGGGGGGTTACCGGCTCCGCCCTTGACGAGGGGCTGACAGGGAGCCCCTTCGTGGTAACCCCGTCGGAGCGCATGGTCAATGGCGGCTAACCGAGCCGGTGTGAGGACGCACACTCCCCCGCGCCGCGCCGCCCCCATTCTCCTCTGTTGTTGTAGTTGTAGTTGTAGTTGTTGTTGTTGTTGTTGTTTCATGGGGAAGATGGGAGGAGGTAAGGGGAGGTCCTAAACTCACTACTGGTGCCATACAATCACATTCTGGTGCAACGAAGAGTCAGAATTAATGGAAACGAGTCCTTAACTGACATAGACTAAGAATAACTAGCAAGATGTCCTATAGTTGTCTACGTGAGATGCGGTGGACCTGGGCACGACATTTAATGGGGGAAAAAGGGGAAGGTCGGTTCTACAGAGTGTTGTTTACAGACAATGGGACTAGGGAATGGGGGATTGGGGATAGTTGGGGAGTATTGGGGAAATAGGGGAATATTTACAAGCGGATACGGAGGCCAAATTCCATATCCGCAACAATATGTATCTTGGCAGCTGATCTGTTTATCTTTCGAACTGAACTAACACTTATCTTGGTGGAGTTGTATAATATATGCTGGATGTTGTTCGGTACTTTCAGGGCATAACTCATGATGGATGAAAGCCCTGATGACAACAACTCCAAGGAGCCTGTCGACTGGAAACTATGCATCTTCTGTCAGGAGTCTAACACTAGTAAAGGGGCAGTTGCTCTGAATCCCAGGACCGAATCCTACCAGAAACTACTTGACGTGGTGACGGAGCGAGCCGGCATACATGATGGACAATTTGTGGCAATTCAAAGACGTCTCCATGGAACGAAAAAAATGCTGCTCGACAAGGAGACAACATGGCCTCGAAGCTGCTATTCTTCTGCCACAAACCAGACAGAGTTGCAGCGAGGCAGACACCGCTTTGAATATTCAGTGTCCTCGGGATGGTATGCCGTAAAAAACGTAGCTATAAAAGATCAAGTTCAGAAATGGAAGCAGATACACCAGGAACATCAATGCCATTCACAAGATCTGCGACAGAACCTTTGTCAAAAGACGAGTGCTTCTTCTGTCAATCGGATAACGGTCAAACTCTCTTCACAGTTAGAACCGGGAACTCGGGGAAGGCACTCAGGCAAGCAGTAGAAATTTCCCAAGATCCAGTGTTGATGACAAGAATAAGCAATCCAATATCGCCAAGTGATGCCCATGCAATAGATGTCAGATATCACAAGCTGTGCTGGACACAACATGTGTTCCATGTCCTCAGGGATCATACCAATGACGAAGCCAAATCCACGACGGCAGACCTGCCCATGCAGATGTCATGCTTGATCGAGTTGATCAATCTTGTTGACATATAAACTCAAAACAAAGCATATCTCCCCATGGACGTCATGGAAACAATATACATCTCCATGCTTGGGGGTAGCAAGGAGGCACAGAAGCACACACCAACGCTGACAAGACAATGGCTGAAGGATAAGATTCTTCAAGATTTACCAAGTGTGACGTCCGTGAGGCAGAAAGACAGACGAAAACCATCAGTGCTTTACTGCCCTGAAGCCTGTGAAGAAGATATGGTCCACATGCCTATGATACAAGACCATGCAAGTGAAATGGACAACACGAAGATGTTATACAAGACAGCTAAGCTAATACGCAGAAGTATTGCGAACTTCACTGACGAGAAGAAACAGTCAGACACGGTTACCGTATTGAGCACGGCAGAAAACGTTCCACAAGAGTTGTACAGCCTTATACGTTGGCTTTTGGTAGGACCCAAAGAGGAGTTTCAAACAGAGATGAGGCGCAGGACAGTGGACCAATCAGCACTGACATTAAGCCAAAACATCATGTATGCTTTCAAAACCAAAAGACAGGTGCAACACCGACCCAAGCAGGCGACAGACACATACCGGACACAACAAACGGCATCCATACAACAAGTATTCCTGACCTAAGGTGGCATCTGTTTTGCAAACATCTGGCAGAAAGCAGCAAGT
This sequence comes from Myxine glutinosa, assembly GCF_964187855.1. Taxonomy (NCBI): domain Eukaryota; kingdom Metazoa; phylum Chordata; class Myxini; order Myxiniformes; family Myxinidae; genus Myxine; species Myxine glutinosa. Next base: position 45,184,293 of record NC_136266.1, on the reverse strand, counting down.
TGCCTCCTACAGTTGGTGCCCTTGAGAAGCACAATGAACGTGTGCGCGTACAGAGTAGGGTGTGGTGCCAAGCCACCGTGATGTGGCAACGTCTGTTCGACCCACTCAAACATGGCTATTATCAGAATGACCATGGTGAGATACTACCTACCACCACGAAGGTTCCACCTGCACCACAGGCCATTGTAGAGTTGGTCAGATGTCAGTGTAAAGCCCATTGCACAACCCAGAGGTGTTCATGTAGGAGACACAACTTGGCTTGCACATACCTTTGTTTGTGTTGTGTGGAAGTGACTGCGAAAATGACGCGGACTGTAATGCCAAAATTGACACTCAGGACAGTGATGAAGATCTGTAAAAGCATATTCCTGAACGGTATAGACCTAGTAGATCCTGTGTATAGGACTTATAGTTCAATCTGATACTAACAAGGCTGCTTTCTTGCTTTATAAACCCATACCTATAACTTCAAAGGACTTGCAATATCATGTATTATGTAATACAGTTATACCACAGATATAATGGTTTTCAATTACCTTTGTTTGTTGCTTTTCTATAACCCTGAGCACTATGTTGAGGCCTTTATTGGATTCCTTGACCCAGAAAACGTAGGATTAGCATATTTAATTAAGTTTCTAGGTTGACGAGAAGCCGAGATAGCGCAAAATATGCATTTATGGTGGCCATTTGAAAATCCAAAATGGCGGCCATGCAGATGTCTGTGCAAATGCCAATATTGATTTTCGGATTCTCCATGCTCTGATGATTCCAAAAATGTACAGGTTTGCTAATCTCCCAAAATTTTGAACGAAATTATATTTGTTAACATAGTGAATGAACTTTCCCCTGGACCGCACTGTTGCCCCGGTTGCCCCGGCTCTCTGTTGCCCCGGCTCTCTGTTGCCCCGGCGACCGATAAACAAACAATTTCTCAACGTTTCATTGGTGCGGGCGGTTCAAAATCGTACGCAGCATTCTTCGGGATCCCGTAAGAAGTAAAAGAAGAATAGAAATATCATCGAGTGACAAGAAGGAAAGAACGGAAAGGAGTTTGTGAAACAAGATACCGGTATCAAGGTAAAGGAGAGAGGTGATTCTCATTGAGAGTTATTAATTTCGGAGATCAGTGTAACTACCGTCCGTAATACCGTCCAAATAGCTATGTGGAATTCTCTCATGTATGTAAAGTTCTGATGTAGAATTGATCACGAGGCGATGTCAAAGAGAACAATCGTTTATTGCAGCACTCGGAATCATGTTCATGTCGACGACCCCGTCACAAACACCCCCTGACCCCTTGGCCAGAACTTCCCTTCATACTCCAAAACGCGAGCAAGCACTTCTGGTTCCACACAACTGATGTAAGGCCAAGTAAAAAAAAAATATGTTTCTCGTCCCCGCCCGCTTCCTTTTTGGTCTCCGCCTACTTTTATTTACTATATAATACTCTTTTTTTAAAATATACACTTGTTTAAAAAAAAAACGTTTTGCGAAGAAACTCGGTCTAAAACTTGCCGTTTCCCGTTTCCGGGCGTTTGCTGATCGTATCTTGTGCATTAATGATCTGAACTATTATGGATTCCGCCCTCTAACGGAACTTCCTGGTTAATACATGCTGGGCTTAACGCAGACACTTTGTGCTAAAGACGGTCAATTCTCGCAGCGGTTGTGCACTGGGCAAGTGCAATTTACGTGTAAAAATCTTGCATTTCATACTTTTAATGGTACAAATTTGAGTAGGGAATATGACGATATTCGTGTGTGTAAGCATACGTTCGTCGACAAAAGTTTTGAAGTCTTGGTTCGCGAGATCAGTTGTAGATGAGAAGCGAACGTTGAACGATCTCTTCGCTAAATTTGCCAGTGGAGAATTTGACGATGGAGATGACATTGGTGATGGATACCAAACAACGAAAGTAAGTTTGGGTCGTGACATAGCGTAAATATTTAAGCCATATCAAGACATACATTTTCTAGTGTAGTACTTGTTTTTAAATACTTGGTGCTTAAAAAATCCATATGTAGCTGTAACGCTATATTTGGATGGCCTAGTCCTAGTTGTAGTTACATGCTTGTACAAATATTATGCCTTGTTCTGAAAGTTTGGTATTCATACTTTGACATACATATTTATAACAGTGGCTTTTGTAAGTTTGAAGTACAAGTTGAGTAAGTTGTACAAGTTGTACAAGATTGACATAAGTCTCACTGGGATTTCTTACTTTAATATTTATGGAACAGACCATAAGATAGACCGAGTCCTATAGTCATTAGTTTCACGATGTGGGGGGAGGCAAACTGTTGATTAAACATATATTATTTAGTCCCACTTCTGGTTTTGCAAGAGGGAAGGATCAGCCTGCCAATGAAACTACAGTAGTTGTTTTTTAGGATTTCATCAATCTTTTGGTCTGTTCTCTGAGTCGTCCCCAATATGAACAATTCTTGTACTATTAGTGTATTATTGTGTATTTATATTAAACAAGGACACATACCAAATTTAAACATTGTCATTGTTTCTTTTTTGTTTTATTCAAATATAGTTTGTCCGGTGTAACACATGACATGTTCCATTGATTTATTGATTCTATTCATATGCCATTTCAGTTAAAACATATATTTATTTGCTAATTTGGAAATGAAATTGCAGACCTTTCGGTAACAATCAACACTGGCATGTTTCACATTACATTGGACAAACTATAGTCTTTATGTCAGCCACAGTGGTCATTCAATTCATGGCAGCCATTACATCTCCTTTTCCCACAAAAAAAGAAAAGTAATAAAGTAAAAACAGCAAACCCTTGTAATACCATTACATGTCTGCACTGTCATTAGATCATTACGTCTCGTCCTCCTCGACCTCAGCGCTGCCTTTGACACCATCGATCACACTATCCTCCTCACCCGACTTGAATCCACCTTTAACGTTACCGGCACTGCCCTCTCTTGGATTAAATCATACCTCTCTGACAGATGCCAGTTCATCTCCATCAATAACTGCAAATCCCCCACTGCTCCCCTCCCCCAAGGTGTCCCCCAAGGTTCAGTTCTTGGCCCCCTCCTCTTCATCCTTTACCTGTCCCCGCTCGGTCACTTAATCCGCCGTCATGGTCTCCAATTCCACTGCTTCGCCGATGACATCCAGCTTTTCATCTCCACCAAGTCCGTCTCCACCGACACCCACTCTATCCTGACAAACTGCATCACTGAAATAAAATCCTGGCTTCAAATCAACTTCCTCAAGCTTAACTGTGATAAATCTGAAATAATCATCATTGGCCCAAAAACGCTCACAAAATCCACCCATAACTTTGCCCTCAACATCGACGGTATCCCAGTATCCACCTCCCCTCACATCCGGAATCTTGGCGTCATCTTTGACCAAACCCTTTCCTTCGACAAATACACTAAACAGATCACAAAGTCAGCCTTCTTTCACCTGAAAAACATTGCCCGTCTCCGCTCATCCCTCTCCTCCACGGCTGCAGAAACCCTCATCCACGCCTTCATCACCTCCCGTCTGGACTACTGCAATAGCCTCCTCTATGGTTCACCCTCAAAAATCACCAATAAACTCCAATACATTCAGAACTCCGCTGCCCGTCTACTCACTCATTCCCGGACCCGTGACCACATCACCCCCGTCCTTTACAAGCTTCACTGGCTCCCCATCCCCCAGAGAATCCAGTACAAAATCCTCCTCTTGACATACAAAGCCCTCCATAACCTGGCCCCATCCTACCTGGCTGACCTCCTCTCCAGACACACTCCCACCCGCAACCTCCGCTCTGCTGGTACCAACCTCCTGACCCCCTCCATCCGGACCAAATTCAGATCCTGGGGGGACAGGGCCTTCTCCATCGCTGCTCCCACCCTCTGGAACTCACTACCTCACACCATCAGAGACTCCTCCTCACTCACCACATTCAAAACATCACTAAAGACCCACCTGTTCAACGCTGCATTCAACATTCAACCCACAGCATTTAACCCCTGACTATCTCTTCTCCTTCTCCCTCCTTTTGCTTTAAATATTTCCCTATTGATTCTTGTCTTTTTGCAATTGTTGTTTTCATGTATTGTTATGCATTATGTTTTCCACTCTGTCAAAGCGCCTTTGGGCTTCTGGAAAAGCGCTATACAAAATAAATGAATTATTATTATTATTATTATTAATAGCCTCCTCTATGGTTCACCCTCAAAAATCACCAATAAACTCCAATACATTCAGAACTCCGCTGCCCGTCTACTCACCCATTCTCGGACCCGTGACCACATCACCCCCGTCCTTTACAAGCTTCACTGGCTCCCCATCCCCCAGAGAATCCAGTACAAAATCCTCCTCTTGACATACAAAGCCCTCCATAACCTGGCCCCATCCTACCTGGCTGACCTCCTCTCCAGACACACTCCCACCCGCAACCTCCGCTCTGCTGGTACCAACCTCCTGACCCCCTCCATCCGGACCAAATTCAGATCCTGGGGGGACAGGGCCTTCTCCATCGCTGCTCCCACCCTCTGGAACTCACTACCTCACACCATCAGAGACTCCTCCTCACTCACCACATTCAAAACATCACTAAAGACCCACCTGTTCAACACTGCATTCAACATTCAACCCACAGCATTTAACCCCTGACTATCTCTTCTCCTTCTCCCTCCTTTTGCTTTAAATATTTCCCTATTGATTCTTGTCTTTTTGCAATTGTTGTTTTCATGTATTGTTATGCATTATGTTTGCCACTCTGTCAAAGCGCCTTTGGGCTTCTGGAAAAGCGCTATACAAAAAAATAAATAAATGAATTATTACAACACCACACCAGTAACCCAGAGCAGTTAACACGAGATAACCAAAGTGTATAAATGCAAACATCAGATAAGCAAAGTGTTTTATAGATCAAGACGGCATGGCCCTTTCACAGCTTGGCCAGACCTCGTATAGACAGTTGTCAGGTTCTGTGACGGAGGCAACCTGTGACTAAAACTGGCAGAACACTGGAGAGATTGATGAACCATCTCTGCCCTGGTAGCACGAGTGACGTCACAGTCATGATTCACAGGTTCATTACCAGACCTTGCAGATGGTTCGCTGTTCCCACTCATTGTGGCTTCAGAACTCTTGTTTTGGCTCGAAGATCGATGGGGCACCGCATCACATGCCGGTAGATCCTGAATGTGAATTCGGTCGCGTCGGAGTGTTTGACCATTTGGTGATGTGAGCAAATATGACCGTGGCTCTTCACACATGGAGAGAACCGTGGCCGGCTCCCAACAATGGGTGTTGTGGTTCTGAACGCGAACTCGCTGTCCAGGGTATAGGCCCGACATTTCGTGTGTCCGAGCATGCCAATCGTGGTGGAGCTTTTGTAAGTAGCGGTGCCTCTCCAGCTCCTCACGGATGAGGTTGTCATCGTCGTGGACGTTGGTGATTCTGGTTGGTACCAGCGATTTCATTTTTCTGCCCAATAGCAGTTGAGCAGGACTTGCCAAGCTGTAGCTCACCGGGGTAGACCGCCAAGCTAGCAGTGCCAGATGAAAATCGTTTCCCGCAATTTTTGATTTACGGAGGATGGATTTCACTGTCTCGACCTGGCGCTCAATTAATCCATTAGATTTTGGGTATGTTGGGGATGAAGTGACGTGGTCAAAATTCCATTTCCCAGCAAATAAACGAAATTCTGCGCTGGACAAATGAAGACCATTATCACTCATAAACGTATCAGGAATTCCGAATTCAGAAAAAAATCTGTCCCAAGGTCGCAATAATCGTGTGACTGGGAGCAGACTCGGGCAGTTTGCGAACAAGAGGAAATTTGGAATAATAATTATCTGTGATGACAAGCCACTGGGCTGCATCAAAATAGAACAGATCACATCAGACTTTGCTCCATGGTCTGGGCGGAATGTCATGTTGCTGTAGTGGTTCAGGCAGCTGAGATTTCCGGTGTCGTTGGCAGGTCGGACAGCATTCCACTAGCCGATCAATGTCCTTGTTAACGTTATACCAGTACACAGTATCCTTCGCCAGCAGTTTAGTTTTCTCATGTCCTTATAAAAGGTCTTTGTCCGAGGTCACCGAGTTCGATCGGTGCAGCCGATTGGTGCAGCTGATCGGTGCAGATGTGCAGCGCAGCTGTGCAGCGATCAGTGCAGCCGTTTGTGTGGCGCCAGGGAAAATAACGTTATGTGGGGGCCCAAACCTGAAAATGCTGGAGCCTAAGTTGAAATTGCAAAAACAATATGACCTATTTTACTCCAGGAGATCCCAGAATTACCCACCCAAAATATCGTTGCGATCGGTTCAGCCGTTTTTGCGGTACCTTCAAACGGACGGATAGACAGACAGACGGACAGACATTTGGTGAATTATAATAAGATGATCATGAATGCCCCCCAAGCGTAAACGTGAATCACATCGAACCAGCACATCTACCTTTAATGTTGCCTTACTTTCATCCAGGTCGTTGAGGAGATCGGCATGCCACCCATACGCCACCGTGAAGAGCGTATAAAGCGACCAATGAACGCCTTCATGGTGTGGGCGAAATTGCACCGAAGCAAAATGGCGAACGTGATGCCAAACCTGAGTAATGTGGAGGTGAGCAAAGCCCTGGGGGTGGCATGGCGTTCCCTCCCAGAACAACAGCAACGTCCCTTCTACGAGGAGGCTAACAGGCTGTATAGAGAACACCACAACAAGTATCCCGGTACGTTCGAGGTCAATATTCCTCTCTTCGGGTAAAAACAACCGAAAGAATGAATAACAAACTTTCCATTAACAACTTTATTTTTGGATTAATTCATAATGTAAAAGTTGTTTTGTGGTTTAAGCCCTTGCCAGACTGGTGTTGGCCGGTTAGGGTGCTGGACTGGGATGGTAGGGTCTTGAGTTTGAATCCCGGTCAGCTGTTGAAATAACACCAGGCGGGTTGATTCAGCCTTCCTTCCGAGGTTGATCCGAAGTTGATCCTTCCGAGGTCGGCAAAATAAGTGCCAGCTTACTGGTAACAGGGGCACTGCATCAGCGCCCCCAGAATATGATGCAGCCAATTAAGCATCCACAAGCTGCACATGAATAAACAAACAACAAAGACATCACATAGCGCACGATACTTCCAAAATTCACCCAAACCCCCCAAAAGAAGGTTTCTTTGGAGACATCAAATTGTCCATTTCACTAAGATTAAAATTGACGATCTTAATCATAGCTCGAGTCAATCGGATGAAAATTGATGATTTTTATGATGAAAATTGATGATTTTAGAGGTTTGATCTTGAGTTGACCGTTTGACCTCAAAAATAGTTTGTTTCCCTATTTAATGACAATGTGCAAATGCTGTTCAATTTTAAAGTCAATCAGAACGAAATTGATGATTTTCCAGATGAACATTGATGATTTTCGAGGTTTGACCTTGAGTTGACCGTTTGACCTCAAAAATAGTTTGTTTCCCTATTTAATGACAATGTGCAAATGCTGTTCAATTTTAAAGTCAATCAGAACGAAATTGATGATTTTCCACATGAACATTGATGATTTTAGAGGTTTGGCCTCCAGTTGACCTTTGACCTCAAAATCAATAGGCTTCTCAGTTGTGACTACCTCTTCAACTTGGTAAAGTTTAATGATGATCGGTTTTTCTGTGACCTTGACAAATTGGCAAGTGACAAACAGACACACAGGCAGAATAACAAAGTCGACCGACCAATAGCCTTTGATTCTGCAAGTAATAAGCTCTTGCTTTTATTAACGCACAGGTTGTAAACCTGGTGCGTTATAGCGTTTGCCTGGGAATTTCTGTCGCTCCAAAAGTGAAGCTCCAACAGTGTAGACGTTTCTGTCGCTCAGATGTGTAGACAGTTTCTGTCGCTCAGATGTGTAAACATGACGTCATCAAATCTATATTTAGGCTAACCATGGGCTACCCCTTTGGCTGGTACGCGGCCGCTCGCTAGTACATAATATAGGATATATTTGTTATATGTTATGTTATAGGATATATAGGATATATGTTATATGATATAGGATATATATAGGATAGGTTATAGGATATATATGTTATAGGATAGGAATATAGGACCCAAATGACCCAGAGGACCCAAATGACCCAGAGGACCCAAATGACCCAGAGGACCCAAATGACCCAGAGGACCCAAATGACCCAAATGACCCAAATGACCCAGAGGACCCAAATGACCCAGAGGACCCAAATGACCCAGAGGACCCAAATGACCCAGAGGACCCAAATGACCCAGAGGACCCAAATGACCCAGAGGACCCAAATGACCCAGAGGACCCAAATGACCCAGAGGACCCAAATGACCCAGAGGACCCGACCCAGAGGACCCAAATGACCCAGAGGACCCAAATGACCCAGAGGACCCAAATGACCCAGAGGACCCAAATGACCCAGAGGACCCAAATGACCCAGAGGACCCAAATGACCCAGAGGACCCAAATGACCCAGAGGACCCAAATGACCCAGAGGACCCAAATGACCCAGAGGACCCAAATGACCCAGAGGACCCAAATGACCCAAATGACCCAAATGACCCAAATGACCCAAATGACCCAGAGGACCCAAATGACCCAGAGGACCCAAATGACCCAGAGGACCCAAATGACCCAGAGGACCCAAATGACCCAGAGGACCCAAATGACCCAGAGGACCCAAATGACCCAGAGGACCCAAATGACCCAGAGGACCCAAATGACCCAGAGGACCCAAATGACCCAAATGACCCAGAGGACCCAAATGACCCAGAGGACCCAAATGACCCAGAGGACCCAAATGACCCAGAGGACCCAAATGACCCAAATGACCCAGAGGACCCAAATGACCCAGAGGACCCAAATGACCCAGAGGACCCAAATGACCCAGAGGACCCAAATGACCCAAATGACCCAGAGGACCCAAATGACCCAGAGGACCCAAATGACCCAGAGGACCCAAATGACCCAGAGGACCCAAATGACCCAGAGGACCCAAATGACCCAGAGGACCCAAATGACCCAGAGGACCCAAATGACCCAGAGGACCCAAATGACCCAGAGGACCCAAATGACCCAAATGACCCAGAGGACCCAAATGACCCAGAGGACCCAAATGACCCAGAGGACCCAAATGACCCAGAGGACCCAAATGACCCAGAGGACCCAAATGACCCAGAGGACCCAAATGACCCAGAGGACCCAAATGACCCAAATGACCCAGAGGACCCAAATGACCCAGAATTTCTGTCTCTCCAAAAGTGAAGCTCCAACAGTGTAGACGTTTCTGTCGCTCAGATGTGTAGACAGTTTCTGTCGCTCAGATGTGTACACATGACGTCATCAAATCTATATTTAGGCTAACCATGGGCTACCCCTTTGGCTGGTACGCGGCCGCTCGCTAGTACATAATATAGGATATATTTGTTATATGTTATGTTATAGGATATATAGGATATATGTTATATGATATAGGATATATATAGGATAGGTTATAGGATATATATGTTATAGGATAGGAATATAGGACCCAAATGACCCAGAGGACCCAAATGACCCAGAGGACCCAAATGACCCAGAGGACCCAAATGACCCAGAGGACCCAAATGACCCAAATGACCCAAATGACCCAGAGGACCCAAATGACCCAGAGGACCCAAATGACCCAGAGGACCCAAATGACCCAGAGGACCCAAATGACCCAGAGGACCCAAATGACCCAGAGGACCCAAATGACCCAGAGGACCCAAATGACCCAGAGGACCCAAATTACCCAGAGGACCCAAATGACCCAAATGACCCAGAGGACCCAAATGACCCAGAGGACCCAAATGACCCAGAGGACCCAAATGACCCAGAGGACCCAAATGACCCAGAGGACCCAAATGACCCAGAGGACCCAAATGACCCAGAGGACCCAAATGACCCAGAGGACCCAAATGACCCAGAGGACCCAAATGACCCAGAGGACCCAAATGACCCAGAGGACCCAAATGACCCAGAGGACCCAAATGACCCAGAGGACCCAAATGACCCAGAGGACCCAAATGACCCAGAGGACCCAAATGACCCAGAGGACCCAAATGACCCAGAGGACCCAAATGACCCAAATGACCCAGAGGACCCAAATGACCCAGAGGACCCAAATGACCCAGAGGACCCAAATGACCCAAATGACCCAGAGGACCCAAATGACCCAGAGGACCCAAATGACCCAGAGGACCCAAATGACCCAGAGGACCCAAATGACCCAGAGGACCCAAATGACCCAAATGACCCAAATGACCCAAATGACCCAGATGACCCAAATGACCCAGAGGACCCAAATGACCCAGAGGACCCAAATGACCCAGAGGACCCAAATGACCCAGAGGACCCAAATGACCCAGAGGACCCAAATGACCCAGATGACCCAAATGACCCAGAGGACCCAAATGACCCAGAGGACCCAAATGACCCAGAGGACCCAAATGACCCAAATGACCCAGAGGACCCAAATGACCCAGAATTTCTGTCTCTCCAAAAGTGAAGCTCCAACAGTGTAGACGTTTCTGTCGCTCAGATGTGTAGACAGTTTCTGTCGCTCAGATGTGTAAACATGACGTCATCAAATCTATATTTAGGCTAACCATGGGCTACCCCTTTGGCTGGTACGCGGCCGCTCGCTAGTACATAATATAGGATATATTTGTTATCTATATTATAATAGCCGTAGATGATTCTGTCTGTCTGTCTGTCTATCTGTTGGGTGTCTGTCCGGGGTGTGGCTTACTCGGTTTGCAGAGTAGCTCCACCCATAGCTCCACCCATTCTGGGAGTGGCTATAAACAAATATCCACCATTTTATTAACTCGCATAGCTTTGAGTCCTGTTTTGTAGGCCCGTGGTGTCTTGCTCTCCCCCAGTTTTATTTCAAATCAAATTCGATAAATCATTTCATTTTTCACAGTCGCTAACATAGTTTTAGACTCGGTTGAAAAAAAACGGGAAGAAAATCCGATGAAAGTTGCCGTTTATAGAACGAAATGAATTCTCAAAGGCCTGTAACTTCAAGGCCATTGAGTCTCTCTCACGCCTTTATCTCCAATCTAACTCACCATATGATTTCATTTTTATCGATGGTTTTACTTTTAGACTCGGTGTCAGCAATAATTGAGAACAATCCACACACGCGGGAAAATGCAGAGATATATTTTTTAAAATCGCGTCATGGTGTATCATACACCGCCCAACATGACACCGCCGGCAATGTGTCGATATATATTAAAAATTCGCTTTTGCTTTTCCGTTATGATATATTACTATTTCGTTTGATGATAGTCGTCACAAAAACGTCAACAATGATGCCGACATATATTTCTTCGTTTTTATTTCATTCAACATATTAGCCGGAAGTAAAATATGTTTCAGGAAATTACCGAGATATTTCTTCGTTTTTTTTATTAGTTATGTGCGCATACACTTTAAATAGGTTTATTTGAAATCTTTAATTTTCCACAAACATTCCACACACGCGGGAAAATGCAGAGATATATTTTTTTAAAATCGCGTCATGGTGTATCATACACCGCCCAACATGACACCGACGGCAATGTGTCGATATCTATTTTAAATTCGATATATCATTTCATTTTTCACAGTCGCTAACATAGTTTTAGACTCGGTTGAAAAAAAACGAGAAGAAAATCCGATGAAAGTTGCCGTTTATAGAACGAAATGAATTCTCAAATGCCTGTAACTTCAAGGCCATTGAGTCTCTCTCACGCCTTTATCTCCAATCTAACTCACCATATGATTTCATTTTTATCGATGGTTTTAGAGTCGGTGTCAGCAATAATTGAGAACATTCCACACACGCGGGAAAATGCAGATATATTTTTTAAAATCGCGTCATGGTGTATCATACACCGCCTAACATGACACCGACGGCAACGTGTCGATACATATTAAAAATTCGATATATCATTTCATTTTTCACAGTCGCTAACATAGTTTTCGACTCGGTTGAAAAAAAACGGGAAGGAAATCCAATGAAAGTTGCCGTTTATAGAACGAAATGAATTCTCAAACGCCTGTAACTTCAACTTCAAGGCCATTGAGTCTCTCTCACGCCTTTATCTCCAATCTAACTCACCATATGATTTCATTTTTATCGATGGTTTTGGACTCGGTGTCAGCAATAATTGAGAACATTCCACACACGCGGGAAAATGCAGAGATATATTTTTAAAAATCGCGTCATGGTGTATCATACACCGCCCAACATGACACCGACGGCAACGTGTCGATATATATTAAAAATTCGCTTTTGCTTTTCCGTTAAGATATATTACTTTTTCGTTTGATGACAGTCGTCACAAAAACGTCAACAATGATGCCGACATATATTTCTTCGTTTTTATTTAATTCAACATTATTAGCCGGAAGTAAAATATGTTTCAGGAAATTACCGAGAGATATTTCTTCGTTTTTTAAAATTAGTTATGTGCGAATACACTTTAAATAGGTTTATTTGAAATCTTTAATTTTCCACAATATAATTTACTTGCCATTTATCATTTGATGATTACGAGACAAATTCCTCTTGAGGATCGTGACAATTCATGCGCTGCGTGGAAACTTCTATTTCCAAAATGAATGAGACGATCGATGAAGAACGCAGACTTGAACAGGATGCAGCAAGAAAACGAATGAGACGGGCGAACGAGTCCATCGACGAACGTCAATGCAAACTTGCGGGGTCACCCGTGGGATTCCCACGGGTGACCCCGCTAGTATGTTATGTTATAGGATATATAGGATATATGTTATATGATATAGGATATATATAGGATAGGTTATAGGATATATATGTTATAGGATAGGAATATAGGACCCAAATGACCCAGAGGACCCAAATGACCCAGAGGACCCAAATGACCCAGAGGACCCAAATGACCCAGAGGACCCAAATGACCCAGAGGACCCAAATGACCCAAATGACCCAAATGACCCAGAGGACCCAAATGACCCAAATGACCCAAATGACCCAGAGGACCCAAATGACCCAGAGGACCCAAATGACCCAGAGGACCCAAATGACCCAGAGGACCCAAATGACCCAGAGGACCCAAATGACCCAGAGGACCCAAATGACCCAGAGGACCCAAATGACCCAGAGGACCCAAATGACCCAGAGGACCCAAATGACCCAGAGGACCCAAATGACCCTGAGGACCCAAATGACCCAGAGGACCCAAATGACCCTCTGGGTCAATAAAAGTTGAAACTGGGCAAATGTCAATGAAAATTTGCCAGACCCAGACCAGAAAATGACCCAGAGGACCCAAATGCCCAGAGGACCCAGAGGACCCTGTGAATGTGAATGAATGTGAACATAATGTGAATACTAGTAGCAATTTTACAAAAACCATGGCATAATTTCAAATCTTGACCCGAGATGATAATTATGCTCCATCATAATTTCCATGTGCCAACCTGGGCGGAATCCAAGTGGATTCACTTGTTTCCATAAATATGGCCAAAAATATGTTATTTCAGCAGAGAAA